>NW_026294469.1:49765835-49990835 GCF_007827085.1 Peromyscus californicus insignis
CTTTGATTATTCCCACTTAATAGATGGCAGAATTAAGATTCAAAGGCATTTGGTAACACAGCTGGAAAGTGTTTTTTCTATTCATAGCCTGAATTTTTTTTTTGGTTTGTTTGTTTGTTTGTTTTGGTTTTTCGAGACAGAGTCTCTGTGTGACAGTCCTAGATGTCCTGGGTCTCGCTCTGTAGACCAAGCTGGCCTCAAACTCACAGCGATCCACTTGCCTCTGCCTCCCAAGTGCTGGGATTAAAGGCGTGCGCCACCACCGCCCGGTTTCACAGCCTGAATTTGAATATAGGCCTCCATGGCTCTGAAGCCCAGGACTGATTCGTCAATAAATGCCAAACAGCAGTCTCTGAATGGGCGCTTCTGCTGGAGGAAAGAGCAAAGCAGAAATGGGATGTGGAGGTCTCCTTGGGCTCCTGAGACAAATAACCTATTGCATTTTCTCTGCTGTTTTTGTTCACGGCAGAAAACCAGAGAGGTGTATGGGAAAGAGCCGTGGGAATGTGAGGAGGAGGAGCTGGCTGAGATCCTGGTGAGCAGCTTGACCCTGGTGCAACAGGGTTTGGGCATCCCTTCACCCTGCTTGGCTTCTCTCGGCAGACCTGGGGGCGGGGCCCAGGAACACACTGTGCCCCTCAATCACTGGACCCCGCTCCCATCCAGCAAGGAGAACTTCCAGACGCTGAGAAATATGAAATCAACAAGTTCCACTTCAGCGACCTGCCCCTCACGGAGCTTGAGCTGGTGAAGTGCGGCATACAGATGTACTACGAGCTCCGAGTGGTGGACAAGTTCCACATCCCACAAGAGGTGAGGCCCGGGGCCCCTCGCCACCAGTCCGCACTCTGCAGCCCCTTCTAGCTCAGAGTTCATCGTGTAGTCTAGTCTGGTCTTGAACATGTGGCTGTTGGTCCTGCCTCAGCCTCCGGTGTGCTGGGACTCCAGGTGGGAGCTACTACATCCAGATCACTCCCCCATCCCACCCCACCCCCCACCCTCGTCCCTCCTTGACTTTAAAAGAGCAGCTTGGTCTATAGAGCATGTGGGAAGAGTGTGTGCTCTGCATTTGGGATTCAGAGAATGTGCCTAGGGCTTGTCTGGGTCTCTGTTAGAGAAGGCACTCACTGCTCTTCTGGATCAAGGTCCTGAAGTTCTCGCGTGGGTGGGAGATATTCGCTAAGTTCATGGAAACAGGCCTCTTTCACTGCAGGATTCCTTACAAAGGTACACTGTGGGAGAGTGTGTGTGAAGGAAAGGGTGCACAAAACCTTCTAGACTTTGAAGGTAGTGGTTTTCAAAGTATCTGCCCAGACCACATCAGTCCTGCCCCAAACACTGTCGAGATGCTTTACACACCCATACATCCCACGGTCCCAGACATAGAGCATGCTATCAGCTCTAAGAAATCTGACCCTAACAGGACCTCCAGTGATTCTGAAGTACACTCCCACTTGAGAACGATGGGATTAAACAGTCCTTTCTCCCCGGACAGTTGCACCCCAGGCACTCTTAGGGATCACGGATGAAGCTCAGTCTGTGAAGGATGTGGGAAGCTCATGGTTGCCTGTCTCTAACACCTGCTGTCATAGTGTCCAGCAGTAGATGACTTTCCTAGCGCTTCTTCATCTGTGGCTCCTTTGCACTGTCTGGGTCACTGATGGGGTCGGAGGACCTTGGGTCTCCCGAGGGAGGTCCTGGCCACCTGGGCAGGTGCATGCTGCCTCACTGACATGTATGTTCACAGGCCCTGGTGCGCTTCATGTACTCACTGAGCAAGGGCTACCGGAGGATCACTTACCACAATTGGCGGCACGGCTTCAACGTGGGGCAGACCATGTTCTCCTTGCTGGTGGTACGGAGGGTTGTAGGGTGGGGCAGTCCCAGCAAGGCCATTTTTATGTATTGACTTTTAAGAATTGTGTAATTCTTTCTGGGAACGTAGTTTAGTAAGAGAGTACTTGCCTAGGAGGTTCAATTCCTACTACTGGGGGGACAAGAAAAGAATTGCAGAAGTAATACAAGCATAAAAAGAGCTCCATGAAAAAGCCGGGTGTGGTGGGGCATGCCTGTAATCAGGACACGCAGGAGGCCAGAGCAGGTTAGCCTCCACCACCTAGCAAGGCTCTCTCAAAACACAAACAACAACAAAATTCCAAGAATACACAGGTGTATAAATCTTACCAAATTTTCTTTTTTTGTATAACAGACACACACACATATATACACACACACACACAGCATACATGCCATTTATTTTTATGACCAATGGAATAATCTATCTATCTATCTATCTATCTATCTATCTATCTATCTATCTATCTATTTGAAAAAATATATACCATACATTGTTATGTTCTTCCATTATATCCGTTAACCAGATTTTTTAAAATTTATTTTAACTTTATTTTATATTCATTGGTGTGAAGGTGTCAGATCCTGGAGATCTGAACTTACAGACAGTTGTGAGCTGCCATGTGGGTACTGGGACTTGAACCTGGAAGAACAGCCAATGCTCTTAACCATTGAGCCATCTCTCCAGCCCCCATACCAGATTTTTTAAAATTTATTTTTATTTTCTGTGGATGAATATTTTGTCTGCACAGTGCACCATATGTATTCAATGCCTGAAGGGACTTGAAGAAATCATCAGATTCCCCTGGAGCTGGAGTTTTATACTATTGTGAACCACCATGTGGGTGCTGGGAATTGAACCTGGGTCTTGTAGAAGAGCAGCCAGAATTTTTATCTGCTGAGCCATCTCTGCAGCCCCAAGATTCTTTTAATATATAAACACATACCCATATAAAACACATCTTCTACTATATGAAACATAAAAGTTACCACTGAAGTCATTTTTAGATGTACAATCCAGGGACATTAAGTACATTCACAATGTTGTGCTGTGTTTGCCATGATCGTCTCTGGGCCATTCACCTTCTCAAACAGTAGCTCTGTACCCATCAAACAATAATGCCAGTTTCTCCTAGCCCCTAGGCAACACCACTTAACCTTCTCTCTCTATAAACTTGACCGCTCTAGACACTGTTATAAGTAGAATCATAAAGCATTTGTTCTGTGTCTAACTTATTTAACTTAGCATAGTGTCTACAAGGTGCATCTAATTAAGTTTTTACTGCTGCACCAAACACTTGTCCTTTGCAATCTGTCTGTGCAGAGGGGGTTTGTTCTAGGACACCTCCTCATACCAAAACTTTGTGTATGATTCAAGTCCCTGTATATTCTTGTTTGAGATAGGGTCTTGGAATGTAGCTCAGTTCAACCTTGAAGTCAATTAAAAAATATCTTTTGGGTCCACAACTGGTTAGACCCACAGATATGGAGCCCATACATACAGAGGGCTGATTGTAATTGCTGTACTATAATTTCTTTATCCAACACCCTATTGTTGAATATGAAGGTTGTTTTTTAATCTTTTACTATGACCAACATTGCTACAATGTCTTTGGGTGGCCTTGGTATGCTTGTGTCAATATTTTTTTACTCAGAAATTTCAGAGATCGTCATAGCTCATGGAAAGTGTTTCTCCATACCACTTAAGCTCCTTGTCTACATTCCTGCCCCTTGTGACCAGCAACACCTATATACTAGGACTTGGGAGCAGGAGTTCTAGCTAGGCCACAGAGAGTGATGCCAGCAATCTTAAATTTGGCTTTTCTTCCTTTCCCTTTTCTTCTGTCTCCCCCTACCCCCTACCTGTGTGTGCGTGTGCGTGTGTGTGTGTGTGTGTGTGTGTGTGTGTGTGTGTGTGTGTGTCTGTGTCTGTGTCTGTGTGTGTATGTGTCTCTCTTGTGTGTGTGTTTAGTGTGTATGTATGTGTTGATACAAGGTCTCATGTCACTCAGGCTTGCCTTAAGCTCTCTCTGTAGCTTGAAGATGACCTAGAACTACTGATCTTCCCGCCTCCATCATCATAGGCATGCAGGCATCACCACACCTGGCAATTTGGCTTCCTTCATGGGGTCAGTGTCAGCTCTACAGAGTTCTCCCTACCTTCACATCAACCTCAGCACAAACAACACTGAGATATTTGAAGCATCCCCAGAGAAGAATCCTGGGTGTACCTTGACTGGTAGACCAGGTTTGGAAAGGCAGCTCTACAAGTCTGGCCATGTTCAAAGACTTCACGGTGACATAATGGCTGCAAGGTTTTCAGTGATCATTACATCCAACCCCCGCCACTTCCAGGGCACAGCTACAGAGGTCCGATTAGGATGACCTGGGACTCGGCTGCTCAGCGTCCCTGTTTACCTGGAATTGTCTCAGTTCGGTACTGAAACTCTACAGCCTGAGTGGAGCACCGGTCGCCCCGTGAAGCTGGAAACAGAATGAGATCAGACCTGGCTGGGGACATAGTTCGCTTGGTAGAGTGCTGGCCTAACACGTACAGATCCCTGGGTTTCGTCCCCCAACTGTGCATGGTGGCCCGTGCCTGTAATTTCAGCCCTCAGGAGTGGAAGCAGGAGGACCAGACATTCAAGGTCATCTTCAGCCACACAGAGAGTTCTAGGTCAGGACCTACAAGATGGCTTAGTGGGTAGAGGCGCTTGCTGCTAAGCCTGGTGAGTTGTGTCCTCTCCCCATGGACTATTGGGAGAGAGAGAGAGAACCAGCTCCCAAAAGTTGTCCTTTGACCTCCACATATGTGTTGTGGCACATATAGGCAAACACACACACACACACACACACACACACACACACACACACACACACACACACACACACACACACACAAAGAGAGAGAGAGAGAGAGAGAGAGAGAAATCAGTATAGCAAAAATTTTTAGTGAGTTCTAAGCAAGCCTGGGATACACGAGACACCGCCTCAAAAGTGAAGACAAGGCAGCAGACTTACATGTGGAGGCTCCATCCTTGCCCTGTCCACCTGTCTCTCTGCCTTGCTTCCATCCCACTAAACGGTAGTGACTTATACCTCTAATATCCTTCCAGACAGGAAAGCTGAAGCGGTACTTCACTGATCTGGAGGCCTTGGCCATGGTCACTGCTGCCTTCTGTCATGACATCGACCACAGAGGCACAAATAACCTCTACCAGATGAAGTGAGTCAGCTCTTACCACTGCACCCCACTCCCACCCCCACTCCCGTCTCTCCCCTCCCCCCAGACTCATTACCCAGATATGTATAATCCCTGGGCTGGCTTCCCAGGGAAAAGCCTCTCTCTCCACAGCCTCCCACTTTCCTTGCACTTAGGATCTAGGTTTAGTCCTAATGTAAATGGAATAATGATTTCCCAAAGATGTCCACATCCCAAATCCAGGGGCCTGGCAATGTTGACTGGCACTCAAAAGGGACTTTTCGGCTGTGGCTGAGTCGAGAAGCTTGGGATGCGAACCAGAATGACGTGCAGGGCTCCTGCAGTCAGAAGGGTCCTGGTGAGAAGGAGGCAGGGAGTTAGGAAGAGCTAAGGCTCCATCTGCTGCCTTTGAAGATGTCAGAAGGGCCTACCAGCCAGCAAGGAAAGCAAGTGGTCTCTAGAAGATGGGAAGAACTCGAAGACAGACTCTCTCTTCCAGGGCCTCCAGAAGGAGAGCACCCGGGGCCCTACATTAGCCAGCTGAACTCCAAGGCTCAAAGGAGCTACAATGTACTGTTTTACACCAGTAAGCCAGTGACGTTTTGTTACTGTAGCAACAGGACATTATAACTGTATACTCTTTCACTCTTCCCGGTTCTCTGTCTTGTGTGTGGAACTAATTTCAGCCAACACGTTAGTCATTATGAAAGTTCATTCATTCACCTTGCATTTGTAATGCTCCTGGGGTGATGAGCTGTATTTTTAAAAAAAGACTAATAATCATAATAATAATGATCATGATGATGACAAAAAAAAAAGACAGCCCCCATCTTAACCAAATTGTACATTCCAGTTGGCCTCTGAGGCATTGTCCTTGAAGAACAGTCTCATTGAAACTTCATGATAAGCTTTGAGCTGGATAGACCACAGGTGTTACCTCAGTGTCTTAAGTAGGTTTCTGGTGCTGTGATAGCCACCATGACCAAAAGCAACTTGGAGGAGAAAAGGGGTTATTTCATCTATAGCTTATCATCCATCACTGAGGGAAGTCAGGGCAAGAATGCAAGGCAGGAACCTGGAGGCAAGAACTGTAGGTGGACTTTTCTTTCCTGCCTGCCAGTTCCCAAATAACCAACATAGAGACTCAAAATTATCCATAAATACTTGGCCGATAGCTCAGGCTTATCACTAACTAGCTCTTACAACTTCAATTAACCCGCTTCTATTAGGCCATGGAAGAGTGCTGCTCACTGGTATGTTCCTCAGGCTTCCATTCAACTACCTTTCTTATACCTCCTGGAATCACCTGCCTAGGGGTGGTACTACCCCAGTGGCTGGGCCCACCCACATTAATAATTAATCAAGAAAACGCCCCACAGACTTGCCTACAGGCCAATCTGATGGAGTCATTTTCTCAGTTGAGGTTCCCTCTTCCCAGATGACCTGGCATGTGTCAAGTTGACAACAAAAAAAAAACCAGACAAAAAAAATCCAAAAAAACTAATCAGCTCACTCATGCTACTCGAGAACACTGAGACTCCACTAGATTCCAGGGCCCATGGCTTGTAAAACATTCAGAGCACTAGAATTCATGCTTCCCCACATCTTCTCACTACCCTTCTCATGCTCTAAGGATCATGTTACAGTTTACACTGTGGACTTTGAGTACTAGGCATAGCATTGTAAGTGTTCAACAAATATTTATTGAATTACAAAAAAAGAACAAATATTTCTTTCTCGTGGGAATTCATTGACTTTCCCCTAAAACTTGGCTATCTTCAAAAACAAGGTCCTCTGTGTGTGTGTGTGCCCGTGTGCCCGTGTGTGTGTGTGTGTGTGTGTGCATATGCTTGTGTTCTTTTCTGAGCTAACAATGTCTAAAGAGTCCATGACCCAGAAGAGGCTCTCAGTTGCTTGTGAAGAAAGGCAAAGGAAAAGTTAGGATATTTGACATCTGCTCCTCATCTTCCACTGTTTCCTTTTTATTTTGTGCAAGACCCTTCCTACTCCCTCCCCATCGGCATCTGCCTACAGAATTAGAAGATGGCGGGACTGGGTTATAATATCTTTAGTCTCCATCTTGGCCATTGTATGTTGGATATTCATTCTCTCTCTCTCTCTCTCTCTCTCTCTCTCTCTCTCTCTCTCTCTCTCTCTCTCTCTCTCCCTCTCTCCCTCCCTCTCTCATTTAGATCACAGAACCCACTGGCCAAGCTCCATGGGTCCTCCATCTTGGAAAGGCATCATTTGGAGTTTGGCAAAACATTGCTGAGAGAGGAGGTAGGATGACCCTGGTCTCACAGGAAGCCTTCATGAGCACAGGCGTCCTTTTTGCCCTTGGCCGAGGCTGTCATTGTCTGTCATCATTTAGGGTGGCCACCAGAAGAAGAGGGACTTTACTACCAGCGCCGTTTCTCAAAACGTGTCTAATTCTTTTCTTTAGAGCTTGAATATCTTTCAGAACCTGAATCGCCGGCAGCATGAACACGCAATCCACATGATGGACATTGCAATCATTGCCACAGACCTGGCCTTGTATTTCAAGTAGGTATTTCTCCTCACTTCAATGTTAACAATGATTATAGTAGCAAATGCCATAGTTCCTACTGATCTTTGTTCTGGGTCAGGTCTAACATGTCATCCCTGTAAGGTAGATACTCTTACACCCAACCTCCAGGGAAACAGATTTGCTAAAATCACATAGATCAGGGACATCTAGTCTAGAACGAAGTCTTTAGTCCAAGCTTTTTCCATGTTGTTTTGTTAACTATGTGAATTTACTGACTTCCCGATCTGGAACAGCCCATGTTAGCAGCCCAGCTGCCGCCTCACTCTTAGACTTGATCTCTTTAATAAACTAGTGTGTGTTTCAGGAAAAGGACAATGTTCCAGAAGATTGTGGATCAGTCAAAGACATACGAGAGTACCCAGGAGTGGACCCAGTACATGATGCTGGAGCAGACACGGAAGGAAATTGTTATGTGAGTCAAGGCGGGGTTACCCCTCCGCAGCCTGGGGCCCAGAGGGTGGAGGCTCCACCCACAGCTCCCGCTGCTCTCAACAGAGCCCTGGGACACTTGCCACCTTAGAGGTCTCTCACATTGAAAAGCATGAAGCTGTGTCCAAATGGAATGGCACACAAGTCACGATATATGTTTCACTTTTATTTTAGCACCGAAAACACAAGAGAAAATACTGTTTTTATTTTATATATCTGCATACAAAAAGCATAATATTTGAAGTATTTCAGTTATAAACTCTAGGACTTGAGTAGCAAAGTGATACAGTGTTTAAGTTTTGAACAAAACATGTACTAATGATAGTTTAAGCACAAGGGGACCTGAGTTTGATTCCCAGAAACCACATTAAAAAAAAAGCCAGACATGACAGAGCTCCGGGCACTGGGGACATGGAGATAGTTGGCTCACGGGCCAGTCAGCCTAGCCTTGTTGAGCTCAAGGCCAATGAGAGACCCAATCTCAAAAACCAAGGTAGATGGCTCCTGAAAACAATATTCCCGGTTGTTCTCTGCCTTCTAGCTACATACAGATGCATACATACACACACACATGAACTTGCACACACACGAACATGCATGAACACACACACACACACACACACTTTTTAGCATCTGTCATCTCAGCACTTCTATGGTAGATGGAGGCAAAGACAGGAAAATCATTCACAAGTTCATAGACTAGTTAGCCCAGGCTAACCAGCCACTGAGAGTCACCTTGCTTCAGCAAGGTGGAAGGCGAGAGCTGACTCCTGAAAGGTGTCCTCTTATTGCCACACCAGTGCTGCGGAATGCATGTGTCCCCACTCATGCCCCTGCACAGAACATCCAGAAAATTCTGAAAGTCTTCAACATAAGTAGGTGCTGAAGGCCTACATGCTCTAAAGGGGGATTTTCTATCAGTAGAGAAGGACATGCACTCACACACAGCCTTGGGACCACAGGGTGTCTCACTCTGCATCAAAGTAAATTCCAGATGAACCAAGAATTTTTAAATAATTGGGGGGGAGGTGATGGGAAAGGAGTAATTTCAGAATAAATTTTTCTAAGAGTGACCTGACATTTATAAGCTGTAAAAGATGATGGGATACAGTTGACTATTTGAAAATTAAGAATCTCTGCACAACACACACACACACACACACACACACACACACACACACACACACACACACACACAGAGAGAGAGAGAGAGAGAGAGAGAGAGAGAGAGAGAGAGAGAGAGAGAGAGAGAGCCAAAGACAGAATTCCAGCGACAGTCTGAGATCAAGTATTCATGGTCCTTCTAACAGACAAGCAGCCAATCTCCTCAGCAGATGCTGATACAATTCGAGAAAAGGGCCAAGTCAACAGAAAAAAGACAAAAGGCACACACAGACCCTTGCCAGAGAGGGAATTACAGAATGTCCGCAAACGAAGATGGTGGACCACACACCACACACCACGTACTGAGAGAAGCCGGAAACAGAACTCAGGCGAGAGGCACCCCTCCTCTTGGCAAAGACGAAAAGATTTAGATCACTGTGTTGGCCAGAGGGAGGGGAGCGGGCACTCTCGTTCACCATGGTGGGAGGGTAAATAATAGGTATAGTCTTTACAGAGGACAGTGGGCTGGGGTACTGCTGTCTGTGAAGCTGGGGCCCCAAGCTTAGCTGTCTTCTGAAAGCAGTTTTCCAGTTGAAATAAAACTGGGGTTGGAGAGGGGGAATGCGGGGCAGGGAGGAACGGGCGAGGTCTATTCCAGTCCTGCGATAAATCAGGGCATCATTCCTACTGTCTCAGTGAAAAGTGTGGGGCTTCAGTTTGTTTTTGTTTTGTTTGGTTTTGTTTGGTGTGTGTGTGTGTGTGTGTGTGTGTGTGTGTGTGTGTGTGTGTGTGTGCGTGTGTGTGGCTTTGTTTCTCACGGCACTAATCTCTTTAACAACCGCATCTTCCTTGTCCACAAATTTCAATTCATTCCTTTTCTGGTCAGACTGCACATTTTCAAATCCTTCTATGCTTTTTTTTTTGTTTCCTGTTCAAAAGCATCCAGCAATATCTCTGCCATCTTGACATTTCCTCCATCAAATCAATTAGACCATTACTTTTAAATCCAGCCTCAATCTCAGAATACAAAGTATCTGTCAGACAGAATGCAGATGACTTACAATCCAATTCCTGACAGAGCCCTCGCTTCTGCCTGAAACCTTCTGAACACGTCTATACTGTCTCTTTTTATCAGCATGGTGGTCTTTTGAGCATTCATCAGAATTAGGCACTGTACTTTGACAACCAAATCCTAGGCTTACTAACCTGCTTCCCCAAACTCAAAGGTCTCTCACGAACCAGTTCCAAAGACTTAAGAGTGACATTTTTCAGGTAGTCGCAGTGCCCTCATCCCTGGTACCACCCCTAGTTTCTCTTGTATGGCTTTGACCAAGCTAGCTGAGAGAACAAGGCAAGATCCCAGGCTGTAATCCCAGACTTGGGAGGCAGAGATGGGATTACAGCAAGTTCAAGGCCAGTCTGAGCTACTTAATGAATTTGAAGTAAGCCTGGGCTAGATAGCAAGATCTCGCCTCAAAACCACCAGAAAGGGAAGGCACTGTTCTGCATGTGGTCTCTTGCTCAGCCCCAGGCACTTGGGCAGAACACTATGGTGGTGGGAAGGTATGGTAGAGAGCTTCTTCACATCTTAGAAGACAGGAAACAGTGAGAGGGAAGGGGAAGGACTCTGAGCCAGCCCCAGCCCCCAAGGACACATACAGTGACCTTCTTCCTCCAGCTAGGTCCCACCTCCTAATGTTTCCAGAACCTCCCAAAATAGGACCACCAGCTTTGGACTAAGCAGTCAACATCTGAGCTTGTGAGGGACTCTTCATATCCAAACCCTAACATTGTCAACATTGCAAACACCACTGCTCTGACCCAGAAGCCCCACCTCTAAGATTTCATTACCACACATTCTCCCACAGTGCACCAAAGGGTGTATGAAAATCTTTGCCATGTGATTTCTAGTCACAGAGAAGACTGGAAACGACTTATGCTCCCCCCAATTAGAACCCAGGCTAAAAACTTACAATGTTGGTACACATCGCACTATCAAACAGACTTTGCAAAGAAATATCATATCAAAGATATAAACAAACAAACATGGACAGGACTTTGGTTATTGTAAAAACCGAAGCAGTTTCCAGACTGAGCACTCTTATCCTCCAGGGAACCCAAAGCCTTCCAAGGCACGTCTGGGTGTGGTAATCAGTGTGCTCTTTCATAATACTAATCTTCCTGAAAAAAAAAAAAAAAAAGGCTTAATAGGCAAGGCATTCCCACCCTTCTCCCAGTTTACAAAGTAAAGCCACATTCTTCCCTTTCTTGATCTGCCCACAGGACTTTGGCCCAGGTGCAAGATCCTCTAGACCTAAAACAACAGGAACTATCTGAATACCAACATGTGAGAAGCGCTGGTGTCTTCAAAGCCCCTTCTGATAGACATGTTACAAGCCTGAGGAAGGGCCTCGGGCCTCCCCTGTCTTATATGTTCTGATAAAAACATAAGTTCCTCTATGTTCTCACAAGGACACGTTTGACATAGGATGTGCGGGTTTCTTTCTCTGTGGTCCCTAGAAGGGCATCCTACAATCCATTCACTGCTGAACTATTATCTGCCTATTATAACTATTATATGAACTATTAAGAGTCAAATCCAACAAGTTAAGGGCTCTTCTTATGAAATATGCGCTCTCCCTCTCTCTCTCTCTCTCTCTCTTTCTCTCTCTCTCTCTCTCTCTCTCTCTCTCTCTTTCTCTCTCTCTCTCTCTGCTGGAGATGGAAATCAGGGTCTCGGCACATGCTGAGAGTCTCCAGAGTCTCTCCCACCCCAGCCTTCAATTCTTATGTAGGTGCTACACACTGATCAATTGCGCCACTGGAACCTTCTCCTGCCTTCGTTTCTGGCGCAAATCACATGTCCAGGCTTCTCCTATTTCAAACAAATATGTGAGTCATTCTCACAACACTTCCTTCTCAATTTCTTTGATTTTTCCATAATGGCTTATAAAACTGCGGGAAACATCTCACATTTGCCGCTTAGTGTTGGAGGATGGAATGGCTGCAGATAGGTAACCAGACGGAGGGTACCTAGGAGCACTCTGGGGGCAAACCCTCTCTCAGCATACGGGTGTCCACTAGCTTGGAGGCTCATCTCAGAACTGCTCAAAAGGTTTTTTGGTGGTTGTTTGCATTTGTTATTGCTTTTTTTTTCCTCCTGAGACAGAGTCTCACTGTGTAGCCCTGGCTAGCCTGGAACTCGCTGCTCAGACTAACCTGGCCGTGCTAGAACTCACAGAATCTACCTGCCTCTGCCTCCAGAGAACTGAGATTGAAGGCGTGTAGCACCGTCCCTGGCTCAAAAGGTTTACCCTATAGTTCAATCTCGAGCCAATCTCTCCTCTCAGAAGTCAGTGAACAGGGCTAAAATACCCAGTCCTGAAATCAGTCGGGCCTCCTGGTAATTGGCTCCAATCCAGGGCTGTCTAGGGGGTCCCACCCTAAGCCACCTCATCAGCATGATATAAGGTCAGTCCTAAGGAGCTCACTGCAAACAAGACACTCCCACTCCTCAGAGGATTTAAAGGCTTTAGGAGAGCTGTGTGCAAGGACCTGAGGACAAAGGCCACATATATTTCCTATTATGCCCCATTATAAGCAATATTTTAAAAGCGAAACAAGGCATTAGAAAGGGGGGGTTTTGTTCTTGGTCATTTAGCACATAGGTTAGCACATAGGTATGTCCCATTTAACAACCATGACTTCTTCAGAGAATGTGTCATTATCTAGGGACCATGTTATTAGAGCTTTATTTATTTATTTGTTTGTTTGTTTGTTTGTTTTCAGACAGGGTTTCTCCCTGTAGTCTTGGCTGTCCTGGAACTCACTCTGTAGACCAGGCTGGCCTTGAACTCATAGAGATCCACCTGCCTCTGCCTCCTGAGTGCTGGGATTAAAGGTATCTGTCACCATTGCCCAGCCCTGGCATCTATTATTTAATTACTGAAAGGATCAAATCTCATGATGTTAGGTACAAGGACACTCAAGTTACACTATGGCCTAGCTCATTGCTTGTCTGTCTCTCTGTCTGTCTGCCTGCCTGTCTGTCTGTCTATCATCTATCAGTGTGTCATCTATCTAGTCACCTGTTGATGCTAGGCAGTGTTCTGTGGGTGTGACACCTGAAAGGGGAAGCTCTATCATGGGTCACAGTTTCAGGCGCTTCAGTCTGAGGTTAGTTGGCCCTGTAGCTTTAAAGGGTCTCTAGCTGCATAGGAGATCATGATCATGCCTGTGGCATAGGAGGCCTGGCCTGCTCTCCTCATGGTGGCCAAAGAAAGAGGACAAAGAAAAGTCACTAAGGGCATGCCCCAAGTGACCCAACTTCTTTCCACCTAACTCCACCTCCTAACAGTTCCACCACTTTGCAAGAGTGCTGTGAGTCAAAGACCAAGTCTTCCACACACGGACCTTTAAGGCGTATTTAAGATCAGGGGACATAACACTATTTGTCTGTCTGTCTATCCATCCATCCATTCATCCATCCATCCAACTGTCCATCCATCTATCCATCTGCCTATCCTACATACCTGTACATCTATCTATCTCTACTTGGAATTAATAATAAGTGAAAAACAAGAGGGAAAAATACAAATAAAGGACTAAATAGACGTCACTGGGGTGCATTATGATGTGCTCACTGAACTGAAGAGTTCCAGGTCTGATTCTGACGATGTGGCTGCTTCAGCTGATAGCAAAAGCCTCGCATTTCCAGTGATGTTACACGGCAAACATTTCCATAGATTAAGTGAGTTAAATCTGAAGCTTCCAAGTTTTGTTGAAAGCAAAATTGAAGCTCATTATGAGATAAAATCCCTTTATAAAAATATAACCCTGGAAAGGTGTATCAGAATTAACAATGTTTTAATGCACCTGCCCATTTTCGGTATCTGAGATGAACACGGTGCTCCTGAAGACATGTCAGAGGGGCAATGAACAGTCTCCTGAGAAGCCTTTGTTCTCTCTTCATGGCTTGCTTCCCAGAAATGAGAGAAGTGAGACTCTAGTGTTGGCTTTCAGCAAAATGGAAGGAGAGTGTAATTGAACTGTCAGGAGATGGATCACTCAATGTTAATGATCCCAGGATGACTTTTAACAGTTAACTCAGAACAATTCAAAGAATGAGTGATCTGTTGTAATGGAACTCTTTCCATCTCCAGGGAGTTTATAAAAATGAAAAAATGCACATAAAATAGATGCTGATTTTATCAGTCTAGCAGTAAGAAGTATTCACCCATTATCTCATTTTAAAAATCCTGCTCAGCTGGGCAGTGGTGACAAACATCTTTGATCCCAGTGCTTGGGAGGCAGAGGCAGGTAGATCTCTGTGAGTTCAAGGCCAGTCTGATGTACAAAGTGAGTTCCAGGACAGCCAGGCTACACAGAGAAACCTTGTCTTGAAAAACAAAACAAAAAATCCTATCCTATCTCACTGAGATGAAGTTCCAAAATCAATCACTTTGAGTATCAAATAAATATTTATAAAAATAGATAATGTATTTAGTTCTTTGGGCTAACTGTATGACTTACTCCAAAGGGGGGAAAAAATCACACTTGAAGGCTTATGGTTAATGAAAAAAATTAGAAATAACTAAAGCTAATCAAGATATTTGGTTACGAGTGGGCGGTCAGGAAAGACTGTAAAGTGCACACATGTGTACACAGATGAAAACATGCCCATGCATATACAGTACTAGGATATAGCTCTGCAGAAGTCAGGTAGAAATACAAGTTTAAGGAGAAAAACATCTGTTTTTCTGTCATAGACGATGATGGTTGATATCGAATTAACTACACTCTTCACATTCCTTTGGATTTTGAAGAGTGAAGTAACAATTTTCTTTTGCTGTCAGTATTATAATGCAATGTAAACTAGAACCTTGCAAATATTCAAACATATGATGAAATCGTTCCAACTGTCCAAGAAGGTTTACATTTTTTCTAAACTGTTTAAGTAGACTTTCAGTGAACACGGTTTGAAGACCTCGAAAGCGGGGCTTGACAATCTTAGCATCACTGATGTGTAACGTTAGCTCTTTTTATGGGACTGTGTTGTTGCCTATGGGATGCTGAACAGCGTTCCTGGGCTTCACCTACCAGATGCCAGGAAGCAGACTTTCCACCCCGGCTGAAACTATCAAAAATGATTTCAGATGGTGGCAGGGATGCTGAGGGGCAGAAAAGAAGCCCTGCTGTGAGGCAATCTCAGTTGTATCCATTGATCTCTTCTCCCTATCATCAGAACTTCTCACCTGGGCAGAGTGGGGCAGTTACACAATTGGAGCCTTAGTGACAGGCAGTCTGGCTTTCACTTATTGGTGGTATGACTTGAGCAGGTTACATCACCTGTCTGTGCCTCAGTTTCCTCTGCGGCTCAATGTGGATGAAAGTAGTGTCTGTTTTTTTTTTTTCCTCTCAGAGCTGGCTGGGGGTAAATGGAATGCTTTACAGCATGGCTTAGGTAGGTGGTGCTTTGGGGCACTTCCTGTAATATAATGACACATAGATCTGGTCTTTGTTCCTGGTTCCTCACATGGAGCTCCTAAGAGCGTTGGAATTTCCTGAGTGGTTATGGTATCTTTTGTTCGAATGAGGTCACTCTTGGCAGGAGCCTAGATAGTCTCAGAATGGGGGCTGCTTATCAGAGAGACCCCGCTATAAGAAACTTGGGACTTTTAGCCTCATTTCTACCCTCTAGGGAGGTGGAGAAGGCCTAGATCAAGTTAATTACCAGTGACTCATGGTTTAATTCGCCAAGCCTACAAGATAAAACCATCATAACATTGTTTAAACATGGGAGTTTGGAGACCTTCTGGATTGCTGGCCGCATGGAGGTCTTGGATGGCCTAAGAGACCTTCCTGTTCCCACTCCTTTCACGCTTCTCTTCCATCTGTTTCTCAATTGTAGAATACACAGCAAATGTAAGCAAAATGCTCCCCTGAGTTTCGTGAGCTGACCCAGCTAATGATTGAACCTGAAGGGAGGTTATGGGTGCCCCTACACCTGGTTAAAGGTAAACCAGACAGAAAAGTGGCTAAGGTAGGGTCGACTTCTGAAGTGAGAACCTTCTGTGAGACCAATCCCTTAAGTCTGCGGGGTCAGAGCTAACTCCAGGTGGCAAGTGTTAGTACTGAATTGAATTGTGAGAAAGGAAAAATTCTGAGATGTCCTAAACTTAGTTAGAAGACGGGGGCCTGGGGATGGGATGAGAGATGGAGAGGTGAGATGATAAGATACTGTTTGGCCAAACCAACATATAGAAAAATCAGACTTCACCTTCCTGAATGTGTGGTGAAAGCTTGTCTCTAAAGCACAAGAGGCAAAACCCACCAATGTGCCGTCACATTCTGCTTAGGACATCTCAGATAATTCTGAGCAGCAACAAGCACTTCTACACATTATCCTCTTATTCCAGACCTACTGGCTCCTCTGCGCTGTAGTCATGGTAGGTTGTGGTGCCTTCTTTCCCAAAAACTCAGGTACTGTGGACATCTTCTAACTGTCCCCACCCTGCAGCTGCAAGATTTTGTCCCAGGACCTGGCCCTTTATTTTTCTGGCTAGCATTTACAATAGCTCCATAAACCCTTGTTTCCAAGATCTCTTGATCTGCAGAGTTTGGGTTTAACATAAAGAAAGTCCAGCACTGTCTTCCGGTACTTTGATTGTCTTGGAGGTGTTCACATCATGAGCTTCCTGTGGTCTGAGACCCACACCAAACCCCTGGCTGTGTTCTGAGCCACATCACAGTGTCAGAGCCCTGCCTGGCTCCTTCTTATGTTGCCTTGCTTATTGAACCTAAGGCCAGAATGTCCCACCAACTCTTGAGCAAGGGCGTGACTTCCCACTCCTTATTAAGCTTTTTCTGTCTCTTTTTTTTTTTTTTTTTTTCGAGACAGGGTTTCTCTGTGTAGCTTTGCGCCTTTCCTGGGACTCACTTGGTAGCCCAGGCTGGCCTCGAACTCACAGAGATCCGCCTGGCTCTGCCTCCCGAGTGCTGGGATTAAAGGCGTGCGCCACCACCGCCCGGCCTTTTTCTGTCTCTTAATGTCATTCTTGATTGTGGCCCAAGCAGAAGCTGGAAGCCCTCAGCCTCCTCAGGGCTGGGGTGTAGAGCCTGCTGCCTGATTTCATAGAACGTCTGAGCCAAGAATAGCTAATTACTTTCTTCTTCTTCTTCTTCTTCTTCTTCTTCTTCTTCTTCTTCTTCTTCTTCTTCTTCTTCTTCTTCTTCTTCTTCAGATGGTCTCTCTACATAGCCCTACTCACTATGTAGATCTGACTGGCCTGGAACTCACAGAGATTTGTCTTTTTATACTTCCAAAGGGATTAAAGGCGTGTGCCACTGAGCCTGGAACTAATTAGGTTTTTAAGTGGTTGGGGGAAAGTTTTTAAAATATCATTTCACGACAAAGAAAAAAAATAAATTAAAGCATCCATGTCCATAAATAAAATTTGATCCATTTATGGAGAGCTACATTCTGACTTTATGGGCTGTGGGTTCTTTTGCCTTTATGGCACCTTCCTCCATAAAAATCAATCAATAAGTTAGTTAACAAATAAATAAAAATTATGTTTTATGACTTTATTGGTAGAAAGATAATCTTGGAAAATTTGTTATCATTTCCCTTTTAATTTTGGCTTTATTAATTGATTTATGAGGCTCTCTCTATAACCCAAGCTGGTCTGGAAGTCACAACAATCCTCCTGCCCTAGTCTCCTGGAGTGTTGGGATTATAGGCATGAATCACCACATCTGGCTTTCTTCTGTCAAAAGCAATCAAAATTAAGGTATGTTCATAAGTTTCCAAAAATATGTGTGCCTTTGGCATTTTGCCTAAGAGATAAGCTGACTCTGCTTTCTACTCCCACACCGCCTACGGAGCTGAGCAGATAAAATCAAGACCATGTCTTCTACAAAACCTAATCATCACTGGGACCTTTGCATAAAGTTTATCAGCTCTTGCTTCCGTGTTTTACAAAGGTAGAAAAGAGAGTACCCGAGAGACAGAAAAGGGACTTGTCCCGTGACACACAAGCTGTGTGACCCCAGGATTGTAGCCCAAGAGGAACCTGCTCCCACATACCCACCCATTCTCACGCTGCTGCAAGGCCTCCCAGGGAGCGTTTGCGCCAGCATCCTGCAGAGCTCTGGAAATTAGAAGACTGGAATGCTTTCTCCGGAAAGTCAGCCAGAGGGCAGGAAGAAGGCCTCTGGGCCTCACAGTTAAGTCCTGGAAGGCTTTGAGGGTGGACCAGGTAAAAGAACTCATCTGTCCTGAAGCAAGCTGAGCTCTCCAAGCTGAGCTCTCCAAGCTGAGCTCTCCAAGCAGCTGCCCTCCTAAGTGGTAATTTGATAAAATGATGACAATGGGCGCTCTTACAAAACCATGCTTTGTGCTCCTCAAAATACCTCTCAGGAGGAATGTTATGACCATATGAAATGACTGAATTCCTTTTGACCCACAAAACCAGAATTTCATAGGTTCTGATCTGGTATGAGCGTCACACACTGAGGTTTGCACACTCTGCTGAAAGACATTAGGCATCTTGTTCTGACCATTGCAAGTCAAGCCAAGACAGAAGGGCCAGATTCTGCTGGGTCTGACTCCAAAGCCCTGCTCCACCCCTTCCCTTGGTGACTGGCCTAACAAGAGGCTAAGGTGTGGGTTCCTCAGATCTTCCTGACGCTTCTTGTACACACACCCTCCTCCACTCTGTTCTGTCTCCACACCTCCCTCTTCCTCAAGTTGAGTTTACTTTCCTCTGCCATTATTCCCTGGGTGTTTTTGTGATGATTTCTTCCACCTTCTGCCCATTCCCACAATGGTTCCCTTCCTGGGCTCCCTAATGCAGGTCTCCACAACAAAACCTCTGGGACGTGAAAATCTGACCGTGTCTCTTCACTTCAAATCTTCCCGTGCTCTCTCCGAGACGGGGTTTCTTTGTATATCCCTGGCTGTCCTGGAACTTCCTTGGTAGACCAGGCTAACTTCAAACTCAAGAGATCTGCCTGCGTCTGCCTCCTGAGTGCTGGGACTAAAGGCGTGCACCACCACGCCCAGCTCGATTTGGCTTCTCTTAACATGCCCCAGCCTTGTGAATGTACCAGGCTTCCTGTTACCGGGTGTTCTCTCTGCCTTCTTTACCAAGTTGACTGCATCATAACCTCATCTAACCTTCATTGCTTGCTAAGGCTTCCTTATACCATCACATTGAGGTTAAGGCTTCAACATGTGGATTTAGGGGAACACAGGACATGGTCCATACCAGAGAGTTCCTCTGCACTCCTCTTGGCCCAGCTCTACTACTGTATCTTAGACAGCCCAGGCAGGACTAGTTGCTATCACTTTTAGACATTCCTCTCCTCGCCTTTTTCGGTGCCTTGAGCTCTACTGTCTTGCTAAGCATATTGCCGCGTGGATGCTTTTCTCTGTGTTCTTCGAGTGACCATGAGTGCCATCTGAGCATCTCTAACCCCATGCCTCATATAGCAGCTGGGACTCTAGGACACATTTGAGGGGGGGTGTGGGGGGGACGGGGCGGCAGCGGGGACCTGCAATGCCGTCTTTAGGACGTGAGGTTTGGATTGGCTATTCTGGGGCTATGTGGCCTTCTCCCAGCCCGTGCACATACCAAGTCTGTCTATAAAACACATGGGTGTGTTTCCCCAGCCTTCAGGAGTGTATTTCCAGGTGATACTTCTGCCAAGTAAAGCAAATATCTTGTACTCTCCTGAAGCCACACCTATGATTTTAACCCTGGGGACAATGACAAGTACCAGGAGGTGGTGACTCTTATATGCACAGCTGATCATTTATTTGCTTGATCTTTTTACTAAGAAGCATCACATGTGTGCACACCTAACATTCAACACAGGGCACACATTCTGAGGTTACTATAAAACATTAAGGCGTTTCTAGGAGACGTACGCATTTCTGAAAGCGTATCCGCTTAAAACTTACCCACTAAAAATCATGTTACATAATTAAAGAGTTTATTTAAACTTGTGAAGGTTTTATGAGTGACCCAAGTGGCCTCCTACACCAGCTGACATAAAATGTCCCATATGCAGAGGATTAGTTATAAAAACTACCTATGAGGCTACGGTGATCGCCCAGACAATAGTAAAGTGCCTATCTCGAAAGCAGGTAAACCTGAGTTCAGATCCCAGCACTTGTAAATAAATAAACAAATAAATAAAAAGCACGGAAGGTACATTCCTGCAACCCCAGATTTGAGGAGGTAGGGATCGGAGGATCCCGAGGGCTTTCTGCCTAGCCAGTGTAGCTGAATGAAGCCCCAGGTTCAGCACGAGACCCTGTCTCAAAAACTAAAGTGGAGAAGCAACTGGAGAAGACATCTGACTTTGGACTCTGTCCTCCACACTCACACACACACACATACACCTGCAGGCACACATACATGTGTACACACAAGCACGCATAAACTCATACACACAAATAAAGAAAATGTAAAAAATGAAGAAAAGAGTCTTAAGAAAAAACTCTAAGCAGAAAACTTGGTTCAGAGTCCAGTCTTTCCCCACTGGTCCCCTCCAGTGGGTCTCACGGAGTCAGGTTGACCCCTCATGCTTCATCTGTGTCAGGCATGGCTCTAGGCAAACCGTTTTTCTCCTCTCCTCTGTGGCTCCTTCCTGCAACACAGCTCTGAGACAATGACCTCATACTCTGAGTTTTATGTCCCACCCCCTCCCCCTCCTTACAGCCCAACATGGACCTTCACCTCAAAGGCCGGCTCAGCTGACTGTGAAGTGTTTTCTCCCTCTGTGGCTCCAGTTCTTCCCTATCCCAGTCCTTCTGCTCTCTGCTGTACCCACTGCGTGATGGCCTGCCTTCCCGTCAGTGTGAGACGTAACTACTCACTGAACCCTGAGGTTCCCTGTTGGCTAGTGGGCCGGCCAATGAGTCCCAGGGGTCCCCTCCTTCTCTCCACTTCCCTCGCCTCCAGGGTTTGTGGTGTAGGGATATCTCACCATGCCTGGCTTTGTGGATGGGTGCTGGGTGGGAATCAAACCTCAGGTCCTTAGGCTTGCAGTTGCAAGCCTTCAGGTGACTCTGTAGCCTGATACCCTTTTTACTTTTGGGAATAAACTATCAATCTGTACGCCATGAGTGGCGCCGGATGGGAAGTGACGCTTGTATGTCCGGCAAAGTACAGACTCGTCCTGTCTCTGTTTGTGTGTCCAGAAAAGTACAGACTCATCCCGTCTCTTCTGTGAGATGGAGTCAACTCAGGACAAGGCCCAGGCTGAGCAATCAGTTTACATAATATACTGTAGCATGGAACGGGGCCCAGCCTGATCTTAACAGTAATAAATACGCAGTGTGTTCACTGCACACACACACACACACACACACACACACACACACACACACACACACACACACACACATCATGTCTGGGTGCTATAGGCCGACTTTCATATTCATTCTCTCATTTCATCTTGTGTCTGTTCTATGACGGAAGCACCGCCATCATTACAGACAAGAAAATAGAGGCTTCGAGGCGAGTCGGATGGCAAACCTCTGATTCTATACGGAGGCAGGATTCAACCTCTGACTTGAAACTCCAGAGACAAGGAGGGGAGTGAGCCCTTGCCTCACACAATGGTGAAGCGACCTACTGGGAAGGGGGAATATGAAAGTGAGGGAAACTGAGTTATTTGGCGTTTGGGGCTTTAAGTGGCTCTGGACTGATGGAGAGTATCCTGTGTGCAGGGCCATGATGATGACCGCCTGTGACCTCTCAGCCATCACCAAGCCCTGGGAGGTGCAAAGCAAGGTAGGGACACTTTCTGCCCCGGGGCAGTTTGCTGACCACAGTTAATGAGGCTGGACCCTTGTAGCCCAACTCCACTCTCTTGGTCTCTCCAGTGACACATAGGAGTATGAGGGAAGGGTGGGCTTTCCTCTTTTGCTGAGCTTGAAACACGAGTGAGGGGCCGGGCGGCGGTGGCGCACGCCTTCAATCCCAGCACTTGGGAGGCAGAGGCAGGCGGATCTCTGTGAGTTCGAGGCCAGCCTGGGCTACAAAGCTACACAGAGAAACCCCATCTAGAAAAAGAAACACACACACACACACACACACACACACACACACACACACACACACACACACATATACACACACACACACAGGAGGTGGGAGTGGATAGAGGGTCTGGCTCTGGCTCTGCCTATGTGATCGGGTCCATCTGTTGCAGGTAGCTCTGCTGGTGGCTGCTGAATTCTGGGAGCAAGGTGACTTGGAGCGCACCGTGCTGCAACAGAATCCCATTGTGAGTAGGGAGGGGGGGGTCGGCGAGTACAATTTCTTCCCGCCCCACAGATGTGACCAATGACATAGGGCTGAGTGACCTCACCTCAGGATGATCTTTCACTAGCACAGTGGTTCTCTGAGATGACCCATGGTTCCTAGACCACCCTCAACCTCATTCCTTGAGAACAGAACAGGGAGGGGGGGGACCAGAAACACGTGCTCTACCGTTATTCACCCCTCTGCAGTTTGAGGGCCTTGCTGTCAACATGTGGGTCCTTAGCTCCCTCAGCTAAGTAGAGCTTGACCAGTGGTCACCAACTGATGGCTCTTGATGTAGAGGTGTAGGGGCCACTTCCCCGGGCTCTGTCCTAATCAGATAGAACCTGCTAGGGGAAGCTTGTCTATCTGGGAACTTATCTCACCCCTGAGAGCTAACTTGGCTGGGTCAGTCAGCTGGCTTCTGACAGTTAGAAACTGTCCCCAAAGGGTGGAGTTAGGGAGAAGGCTTGGAGAGGCTGAATAAAAAGAACAAACCACCGATGGAGACGGATTGAACTGTGAGGGCACCAAGGGTGCATGATCACCACGTTAGCCCTTAGGAGTCCAGGGAGAGGGAAAGGCCGGTGGAACAGGGGGAGCGTGGACAGGGACTCTGAGAGTCCCTAGAATTTGAGGTCTTCCCTCCTCCATCCTCTCTTCCCTTGCCTCGCCTTGCCCCAGGCAGATTTTTAGGACCAGGGCAAAGAGCAGCCACCAGCTTTGCCAAAATATCGTAAGAACGGTCTCTAGGCCGCTTACTGAGACTCATCTCTAGAACCTCTCGGGCCGAGCAATGAGCACCACTGTCTTTCTTCTTTGTTTTTCTTAATATTTTTAAACGCTGACTGAAAAGTTAGCGATCTCGTTGTACCATTAGCCAGAGTCAACAATTAGCGAAACCTGCCATTCTTGCTTTACCTGTTCGGCCCAACGCCGCTGCCCGTTTTTTGTTTGTTTGTTTGTTTGTTTTTTGGTTCTTTTGTTTGTTTGTTTGTTTGGTTGGTTGGTTTGTTTTTTTTTGTTTTTTGTTTTTTTTGTTTTTTCCTTTTCTCTTGGCTGGGGTATTTTGTGTGACTCCCAGAGGCAGCCATTTCTTCGTAAACACTTGAGCTCTAAGAGAGATTTGATTACAGATAAAAAACAAAGCTAGGGCCACCAGCATTTCACGCTTACAACATCAACAGTAATACTTTACAGCGACTTACTCCCAGTCTCTGCTCCTTTTCCCTGACGGAGAAAAAGAATTCTGTTGATTTGTCCAAATCAGAATCCAAACAGTGTGGCGCCAGCTCTGAAGCCTCATGGAAGCAGCCGCAGGTCGCTCTAGCCTCCCTTTCTTCCTCCCCTTTCCTCTCCTCTCCTCTCTTCCCATCTCTCTCTCTCTCTCTCTTCCTCTCCCCCCTTTTTTCCACCCCCATGTCATTGATAAAGGCAGTGTGTCTGTTTGTATAGTATTTCTTTCCCACACTCTGGCTTGGTCACTTACATTCTGTATGCTCATTAACACATTCCCCTCTGTATCCTATATTTTCTCCAAATTGCCAGTCAAATCTGGTGAGTTTAGGCTTTTATTTTATTTTATTTCTGAAGCAGAGTCTCACACATTGAAAGTTGGCCTTAACTCGCTATGCATCCAGGATGACCTTGAATTTGTTATTATAGGCTTGTACCACCATTCATATTTTTTCTTTCTTTTCTTTTTCTTTTAGCAAGGATGTTTCTTAGGTTGGGTAAATCCCTACTGTTGCCCCATGTCATTATGTTAACTCTTTCTCTCCCACGACAGCCCATGATGGACAGAAACAAGGCAGACGAGCTCCCCAAGCTTCAAGTCGGCTTCATTGACTTTGTGTGCACCTTTGTCTATAAGGTAGGCAGGCTTCGTAGAGTCCATTGGCCAGCAGGGATAATGAACCCTGGCAAGCACGTAACACTTTGTAGAAACATTTTTACCTCCAGTGGCACGTGGTTCTCAGGACAGGGCTATAGAGGCAGATGGTGGGTACTTTTGGCTAAAGCCTGGAGCTGGGTTCCTTCTACTTGCTCAATAAATGCTCATGGGACAAATGACTAAGCATGCTTTTATGGACACGATGTCGTTGTGAAAAGGTGTCAGAATTTCTCCTGGAGTTCTTGTCACGGTTAGTCCTCTTCTTGAGAGGCCCACACCACTGCCAAACCCATCTCCACTATCCACCTGCCCCCTCTTCATTTTTGAAACATGGTCTGGCTATGTTGCCCAGGCTGACCTCCAACTCATGATCCTCCTGCCACAGCCTCCAAAGCACTAGTATAATGCATATACTACCGTGTATAATGTATAATGTATAACACTGCCATGCCGGCTCCACCTCCCATTAATTATTTGTTGGCCACATTATACACAAGGAGAGAGAGGACAGAAATGGTAAGTGGCAGGGCCAGCACCTCTGGACCCACCTGTGCAGCAGGGCTGGAGCTGGGCCACCTAACACCCAGGCCAGGGCTTTCTACAATATGAGCTGTAGGTCCTTTGCAGGGAAGACAAACAAATGATCCCAGAGGGGCCAAGTGTCTCTGTTGTCACACAGACCAAGCAGGGCTCCGGTCAGCAGGACAACCCGGCTGATGTTCACACTGCCGGCGGTATTATTATGAATGGGGGTGCTAGGCTTCCTGGGTACTGACTTAGTCCCAACTGCTCTTGGGTGGGTGCTGTTACTACCCTGCTACCTAGATGAAAGTGATCTTTGGCAGTGGCCGCCCCAAAGCCACATAGCTTCTGGTAGAGCCTAGACCATAACGTAGGCATCTCTGGGCACGGTAGGCCTTGACTGGCCCCTGCGGCAATGGACCTTCCTCACCTCAGCAAACCTCCTTTGCCAATCTGCAACCCATTCTCTCACCTATGGATGCAGGAGTGATGAGACATCCCTCACGGGGAGCCTCAAAAGACCCAAGGAAATAAATGGCCCCACAGATCGCAATGCACTTTGCCCAAGTCGTTATCCAGTCCCTAGAGTTGCAGGAGGTGGTATGAATCATCTCAATCACCCAGTTTCAGTCAGTGAATATTTATGAAGTGTTTGTGAGGTCTAGACCAGCGCTAAGCCGGAACCAAGCGAGGGGATGAGGCAGCCAGCGTTCCTGCCATCTCCAGGTGTCATCCTCGGGGAGAGGGAGGCAGAGGGAGTCATTGTGAGGAAGTGGGAGCTGATTAGGGAGGGTTTGGGGGACATGCAACGGGGGGGGGGGGGACTCGGTTTACCTAGGGGGGTTAGAAAAGGTTTCCCTGAGGAAGTGTGAGGGAAGTAGGGACCTCAAAGAAAAGGGGAAGGATAGAGTGTTCTAGAAAGAGAAAAGTTGTAGGAAGTTCACAGATGAGAGGGAACACTCTCATGAGGTGAGACTTGTGGGGGCTTCTGGATGGTGATACGGACCAGCAAATGGCATGCTAAGACATACGTTTCACCCCGAAGGAATGGCCATGCAGGAAGGCTCCAAGCAGGGGATAGAAGGGGCCAGTGCCAGGCAGAAGGCACCCCACCGTGAGCCAGGGTTCTGGGGCAATGGCCCCTGCTTTAAAGTCTCTCTCTCTCTCTCTCTCTCTCTGCCTCTCACTTCCTCCGTCCCTCTCCTCTGTCTCTTCCACACTTCTCCTCCCCCAGGAATTCTCCCGTTTTCATGAGGAAATCACACCCATGCTGGATGGGATAACCAACAACCGCAAGGAATGGAAGGCGCTGGCTGACGAGTATGAGGCCAAGATGAAGGCGCTGGAGGAGGAGAAGCAGAAGCAGCAGGCAGCCAAGCAAGGTGGGCAGGGGAGGCGAGGTGGGGTCTTGGCCAGGCACACATGCAGCATAGCATGCAGTGCATATGGGCCGGGACGGTTGTCTCCAGTCTGAGGGTACTGAGGCTGCTGGAGGCGAAGTATTATGGCTAAACCACACAGTCAGTGCGGGGCTCTCCCCCAGATGTCAGTCCCCACAGCTCCCTGTGTCTCACCGGCAGCCGGGCCATGGTTGCCACTTGTCACCCTGGGCTGCTGCTTCTCAGTGGGGAGGCACTTCTGGTCCCCCCCCCCCACACCTCCCTCATCCCCCCCCCCCCATTCTCTGCACATGCTAAGCCTGGAGCTTCGTCCAAACAGGTCAAAGGTAAGTTTGCTGTAGGTAGCTTTGTCTGACCTGCTGTGTGCTTTCCTGTCTGAACTTCACAGCTGCTTCCGGGACCCAGCCGGGAGGAAACCCCAGCCCAGGGGGCGCACCCGCATCCAAGTCCTGTTGCATCCAGTAGCTGAGGGCATTGCTGGCAGGTGGCAGAGCCCTCAGGAAGGAAGAGGTCCCCCAGGCCAATGGAAAGCCCCGTGTCTTCTTGGACAGTTAAAGAAGCGGGAGTTGAGAGCTGATGGAAGATACAGCGGGCATCTATATCATCAAGTGGTTTTAGATGTTGTTTTTGTTGCAGTTTTGTTTGTTTTTTTCTTTTGTTTTAGACAAGGACTCACTGTGTAACCCTAGCTGTCCTAGAACTCGCTCTGTAGCCCAGGCTGGCCTTGAACTCACAGAGATTCGCCTGCCTCTGCTTCCCAAGTGCTGGGATTAAAGGCGTGCGCCACCATTCCTGGTTTAGAGGTTGTTTTTAATCTTGAAATGTCTACTGAGTTTAGCCCAATATTCTAGACTTCATATACTGACTTACTTTATTTTTTTTGTTCTTATAGTGCTTATAATTCTTGTAAGTTCTTATAATTTAGTGTTTTATTGTAAAAGTTTCTTGCTAATTTCAAAAGTAGAGAATTATACATCAAATACTCAAACTTACCCTCAGATTTGAACATCAAACTTTGGTCATATTTGTGCTTTTACATTCATTTTCAATTTTTTCCCTTCTCTCTTCCTTCCTTCCTTTCTTTCTCCTGTTCTTTCTTTCTGGATCCCACCATGTGGCCCAGGCTTGCTTTAAAATCTCAGGCCTCCTACCTCTGTGTTCACTACCTCCCATGACTTAGCTGAAATATTTAAAGGTCATTTCCACACATATCACTTCACTCTTCTGTAGTCTTTGGAGGAATTAAGCATCTTTGAAGGTCACACACATCTTACCGGGCATGGCAGCACATGCCTGTAATCCCAGTACCAAGGAAAGAGACGGGAAGATCAGGAGAGTTCAAGAGGTCCTGGTCTATACAGTAAGAACCTCTCTCAAGGGAAAAAAATCATGTGTCTTTTTTTTTTTTTTTTTTTTTTTTTTTTTTTTTTTTTTTTTTGGTTTTTCGAGACAGGGTTTCTCTGTGTAGCTTTGCGCCTTTCCTGGAACTCAATCTGTAGCCCAGGCTGGCCTCAAACTCACAGAGATCCGCCTGCCTCTGCCTCCGAGTGCTGGGATTAAAGGCGTGCACCACCACCACCCAGCAAACTCACGTGTCTTTAAAGGAACAGAGCATTTTCTAACACAGCACCGTTGAATGGAGAAGGTGAGCGCTTCATCCCCAGCTGTGGAGAGTATTCTGATGAGCCACAAAGGGAGGATGTGGGGGGCTTCAGCAGACAGCTTCTTCGGGGGTGTCTTAATGCAGGACACTGCATTTCTCAAGGGGACCTAGGCCTGAGGTAGAAAAGCCTGGCCACACTGCCCAACATGGGTCAACCGTGCAAGGCCATTCTAGCTCGAGGCCCGTAGGCTCTTGCTGGTCTCACATCACTGCTTATACATAGAGACCAAATTAGAGACCTTGTCTCAAACAAAACCAAAGAGTAAGGACAAAAATCATAAAAGAGTTCGGGGGTCAACACAATGACTTAGCAAGTCAAGGCTCCTCCCACTAGGCCTGATGACCTGAGTTCTGTCCTAGGACCTACCTTCACGGGCACACACACACAAGTGCTGGTGCGCTTCAACTTAATCCAGATGTCACATACCGAATTTAGTCATTCTGTTTCTTTTTGCTTGCTTTTATTAAGATCCACTTCTTAGTCTTGAATTTCCCACTCATTTCAGTTGGAGACCTTCTGTTCAACTAACGGGCCCTTTTGGCTTAAAAACAGGCCAAATCAGCCGGGTGGTGGTGGCGCACGCCTTTAATCCCAGCACTCCGGGAGGCAGAGGCAGGCGGATCTCTGTGAGTTCGAGGCCAGTCTGGGCTACAGAGTGAGTTCCAGGAAAGGCACCAAAGCTACACAGAGAAACCTTGTCTTGAAAAAAAAAACAAACAAAAAAAACAAAAACAAAAAACAAAAACAACAACAACAACAAAAAAAAACCAGGCCAAATCTAAGTATGCCCCGCCTGGCCGAGTTAGCATCCACATAACTAAACTGACATCAGCAAAAGGACCCAAAAGTTGTCAATATACCAACACGCACAAAAGGCTGCCAAGCATATCTGCCATATTTGCTCCAATTCCAACTTTATTTCTATTGTTTCTCATCCCCCCACCCCCACCCCACTTTTAAAAGCTCTAACGAAGGCTAAATTTAAGGCTCAGAGTGATGCCTTGCTCGACCCAGAGGCTGTGAGATGAGTTGGACTAATCACCATCGCCACTGTGTGCAGGCACAGGCAGGTAGTGTGGCTCTTGGAACCTGCAAGAATTCATTTCTTTTCCCTCTGCCAGTATCGTGCTGCTAAGACAGCATCAGCTGCCCCATATTCTGTTAACTGTCTTTTTTTCCCCTCCTGGGGTGGCACACAGCACCACCCGCCTTCCGGAAATGGCTATCTCTTACACATGTCTTCCTCCCAAACTGGGGGTTGGTTCTGCAGAGCTTATAATTAAAGCGACTGCCTCAAGGAGAGGGAAGTGCACCACTTCCCTCCAACTGTTTATGAACCACAAGCCTACTCTAAGGCCCCTTTTTAAATAAAGCAGGAAACTGAAGGCCAGAGAGGGGAGGGGGCTGGGTCCAGTTACAGCCCAGGTCCCTGCCTTCTTCCGGAAGATGTCCAAGAGCAGAGAACATTGCCTGTGGCACACACATCCTGTGACTTCCACTGCAGATCTACCTGTGCCTCGGCAGCCCACGTCCTGCCCTTCTGTTCAGGTTGCGTTACAGCAGGATGTGCCTGGACTCTGGTCTTTTAATTCTGAGCTGTTTCCAGCTTTGTTATAAGTGATACTAAGGACACTGGCTTTTCAAGCAAAGGCTTGTCCCTTTGTTTAATCATTGTCAAGAAGAAGAGAGATGACAGTACTGGAGAGAAGCTGCCCCGGAGCATAAAGGGTCAGTTCTGTTGGACTTGGCTTTTATCACTCTATCTGATGAGGTTGGGAGAGCTGCCCTTGGCTGGGACCCAGCATGGTTGTAACTATACTCCTACTAGTCACGAGGTTGAGGCAGGAGAACTGTAAGTTTGAGGTCAGCGTGAGCTACATAGTTCTGAACTCAACTGTCTAACACCATGGTACCAGCACACGGGACCTTCGATTTAATTCCCAGCACTGGGCAAATAAAAAAACAAACAAAAACCAAACCAAACATTGGCCAGGACTTTTTCTGAGGCAAGATTGGATCTGGATGCTCTTCTTCATTTGGTGAATAGAATGTCCCAACAAAATGAGTTCACAGGACCAATAAAGAAAGACACCCCTGAGCAGGTCTGTGGGTGGTATTTTTTAATTTCCATAGTGTATTTGTTCGGGTAATTTATAAGCAGATCACTTCACTATTTACAGTACATGAGCATAGATTCTACAGTTTTTTGTGATGTAAACAATAGCTCCCAGAAGGAGCTGAGAAAAGAAACCAGTTCTGAAGTATTTACAGACGTTAAAATAGAACTTTATACCCACAGAATAATAATACATAGAGCAATTTGGTTAAATTATCTACGAAACTATAGAATCTGACAATGTACAAATACAGGAAAACAGTTCCTCATTTAGAAGGTAAGACAGAAAAATCACACCGGAAATAAAATAGGGACAATGACAACCACAATAATTAAGAGCAAAGAAGTCTTCTTCCTCACCGCTCACGGATAAAGTATTTATATAAATAAGGACACAACCCAACGAAATGGGAAAAAAATATATAAAAATCTTCTACCAATTAAAAAAAATAGCAAAACTAAAAACTCGATTTTCAATCATTAGCGTGTCCTTTAAAAAATTAAAATTTAGCTTCTATTATAAATAATAAAGCAGATGTGTCCCTCTGTATAGGTGAAATTCTTGCACCTTTCTCAAGAAATGCATCAATGTAACACACACACACACACACACACACACACACACACACACACACACACGCATGCACGCACGCACGCACGCACACCCACAAACACAACCTTACATTCACATACCCCAGGCTACAGTTACCTTGTTGAGCTCCCTAATACGTAATGCCCCCTACCATAGTACCCCGGGTATGACAAAACCTCTCAAGCTTAGCCATTCCCTGGTTTGACCCTGTCACAGAGCTAGGGAAAGCCCTGGCTTCCTATTGCTCAAAATTCTCTAGACTGCATGGTCACACTAAGAGAAAGGGTTTTGAGTCCAAGATTTGGAACTGCTGGGAGGGAGCACAGGAACCACCTTGCCCAGTCAATTAAGGCTAGCTACCGACATCATCTCTTGAAACCTAGGGCTTGGGAGCTGGGGAGTCTTGCTGCTTCTGATGGAAGCATGTGCCCAGGCCAGTGCTAACAGGACTCAGGAGACAAGGAGGCGGGTGTGAATCTCTGGAATCGAGTGCACTGTGGCCTCCCGGATGGTCATCGTCCCCAGCAGCTACCTGGAAACCCAGGTGCTCCACTGCCCTGTCCCATGTACTCCCAGACCATGCGTCCCTTGAGATTTCCAACCTGTTTCAACTGGAATCAGAACACCCCTTCAGAAACCAAGGTGGGAATAGTTTATGACTTATTATTCCTAACATAAAAAATCTGACAAGATTTTAAAATACAAAATACAAAACACAAAAAATTAAAACAAAAACAAGAACAACAAAAAACCTGTTTGGCTATTCAGTGGACCATATCAAAGGTCATGGCCAGGGCCCCTTCTCCCCCAATCCTCATACCCAACTTCTTTACTTGTCCCAAAGGTCCCATGTAAGCCACCTAGCAGAGGTTCACTTAACAAGGTTGGCAGCTTGCCTGCCAGTATTGCAGTTACAGTAAACCTCTCTGGACACCTGGATACAGGGTTCAACCCCATCTCCTCTACCACAGAATTAACTAGTGACTTCCCGGACCGCAGAGGCATCTAGGTAGTTGCTAATGTTCCGAGTTGGTACTGAACACATAAGATAACTCTCTTATGTCATTGTTATTTCACTGCCAAGCTAATGTTGGCCGGCATGGTGACTGACCAAAGGAACTTAATTTTGCCTTCCATCATGGTGGCCAGTGGACACTAGCCTTTGAGCACTAGACTGGTGACCACACATTGATAAGGCAAAGTGCTGGCTAATCCCCTCCACAAGGATACTACCCAAGGCCAGCAAGAGGGAGCAAGGAGGCTTGCTAAGGCTTCCTTGGAGAATCCTTTGACAAAAAAATAATATGGCACGGAGGGGTTGGAGCCACATGAACACCTTTTGGAGGAGCTGCTGTACAGTAGAGACAACCATCTACAAAACCATATGCTGCAAGCCCCTCAATTTGGGTATTTGGATGTCCGTACTCCTTCCGAAGTACAAGGCATTCTGATGAAATGGCTTTGTGAAAAATCTGTCTCCCCAAATCCCCAAAGGCTTGGTCACTGCTGCTATACCATTAAAGATTCAAAAAAAAACAAAAGCTGCCCTAAACATATGCAGTGTGATCCAATGCCTCCTGCTGCCCCATGTGTTTTTACAATCATCTGAAAGCAATGTGCGAAAACTGTCTAAGTCGAGCTGTTTGGGGAAAACAAGTGTATTGCTAATATTGTCTGCAAGCAAGCAAGAGACGGCCAAGTGGTCACAACATTCAGATTCAAAGCTGCTCGGTGGGGACAACGACAAGGCTAATTAACGCAAGACTGGAAGTTGTCAGGCAGCCCAACGAGGGGTTAATTCCTTACCATCCCCACGAGAAACTATGGCTTGAGTCTGTCCTGGCAAGCGAGCCTCTTCCTGTAAGGCACCTCGGCCAGGGCTATGTGGATCTCCTCCTGCTGACAACCTTGCCGGAAGTGCCCCTCCTCCCCCCAAAACACACACCCTGAGCTAGCCAAAGAGTGGGGCTCCGGGCTCCCCCGGCCGGCCCCAGGATGAGAATGCTGTGAACATGGGGCAGCCTCGTTTGCTAGCTCAGGGAACAGGGGCCTAAGGTCAGAGAGCAAGTAAGAAACTTAGAGGGAAAGGACGCTCCACGAAGCATTACAATTGGCTAGGCTGTTTTTTTTAGTCTTTACGAAAGTGGGTACCAAGATGTAAACCCGTATCATTCTGTTTTCGTGGGCTTCTAGTGGAGAGGACAGCCAAGGACTGGCTGGCTAGCTGCAGGCTCTTGTGGCTGCTGCCTTGGAAGATGCCCGTATCCTTTCTCACACTAGCCCCCTTCCCTACCCCCTCACCCCGCCTTTACGACAGCACCTCACATAGATAAAGGGTACACGTATTGGCCAGAGGAGAACGTGGAGCAAGGCTGAAGTGTACAGGTTTCTCAAAGTGCTTTCATCAACTAGTGCAAAGTGTCTGACTAGCTACTTCCGGTTTGTTCCGGTGTTCCGCAGCTAGTATCAGGGGCGCCCCGCCCACGCTCCCATCTGTTCTAGGCCAAGGCCATCTCTGTACATCAAAGTTTTTAATCCCAGGCTCTCCCGGCACTTACCCTGTATCCCCTGACTCTTCAAACAGCAGCCCTGGAGCCCATCTGTGTGCAAAACCCTCAGGGACTTGGAGAGTAGCGTCAACATATTGCACATAAGTACCAGTTAGCTTCCTTCTGCCCCAGTGGGAAGGGTGAAGGCATCCCTTTTCTTTGGCTAATGAAACCAACAGGTTCACTCTATTTACTATTACACACCCAATCCCTTTCCACTGCTACGCGTGACACTGGGATATGGCTTTCTCAAGCTGATCTCGACCGCTGAAGGTCAAAGGTTTAGGAAAATACTTTTGACCTCAGTGAACGACATCACACACCCTCCAAGGGTGAGTTGGGTTCAGAGAGAGGTGCCCTGCTTCTGCGGCAGCAGGGTCAGCTGAGAGGTGAACTGAACTCCAGGACTGAGGTGCCTGCACTTTTTCCCCATTTACTACCTGCACAGTGGCCATGGCAGGCCTATCACATCTTCCCCCCAACACTGATTGACCTGTAAGGCTTGAGGTCACAAAAGACTTCTTACTATACGTCTTCCCACATTAGGACTTGAGGGCCAAGTCTTCGTGGCTGGCTCGGAGCACACCTCCCACCCCTGGAGTCTTGCTGTCCACCAGAGGATACCACATCAAGAGATATAGACACAGGCATAGGATGGGCACTTCCTGACTCAAAGCACTTTTCTAGTGGGAGCCACAATGTTTGGGGGGGGGGATGGGGAGTAGGGACCTTAGCTGCATTCCATCCACTCATATTCTTTACCGATTTGATGCATTTACCTTCAGTAACCAGAGTCCCCGCCCCCCTGAGAGAGAGGACTCTGATTCAGTCTTGTAGTGACTGAGGAAGGAGATGGAAGAATTCCACTTAGTGGTTGGATTGGACATTTCTAGAAAAGATACCAGCCCAGCACAGAGACGACGCGGAACCTGCCCTGCCTGGGCGGCGGCCAACACAGTCTACAGGAAGCTGTATGGCAATCACAGGTAAACATCATTGAGACACATCAGGACAGCTACGATGAGATGGTTGCCAATAGCAGCTGCTCCCTCTGGGTTCCTCCTTGATTCGATGGGAAAGAGACCAAGATGGACTCGTGGTCTCGGAGGGGCCTGACAGTCTCCTTGGTAAATGGTATGCAGCACCGAGTGAATCTTCCAGAGAGAGAGAGATAATCTACAGGACTGGTCATCTGCCGAGCTGGTACCCTGTTGTTGTTTTTTTTTTTTTTTTTTTTTTTTTTTTTTTTTATGAGAGGGTAAGTGGAGAATACTAGAAACCCTTGGTGGACATGAGCTCTCAGCACGGACCTCTGGAATATCAGGCATCAAAGCCAGGCTCAAGTCTGCTTTGCTCAAGAGCCAACATCTCAGTGTCTTGGAGCGAACTGACTGAGCAGCTCCAATTTGAACCTGGCTGGGGAGAGAGAGAGACTTACTGTTTGCTAAGAATCTGTTTTTTTTTTTTTTTACCCCAGCAATCACCCATCTGGCTCAGTGTAATGGCGGGAGCAAGTAGGAAGAGCCCAGGAAGAAGGGACCCAAAAAGCCACAAAAGAAGTTCTTGGTGGGGTCAGAATTCAAATGGCTCTCCAGATTAAATCTAGTCCCTTTCCCATCAGCTGATTTCAACCAACACTCACTTTCCCCTGTGATTAGAGCCCAAGTTTTAGTGGATGCAACTGAAGAACTTTAATTTGGTTTTGTTCTATCCCCATTTTCCATGTGCCTACCATGTGCTAGGCAATGACCAACTATGAAGGAATTCAGAATGACTGGGTCCGTGCTGTGAAAAGTCCCATTTTGGATCTATGCTTAGAAGCCACACCTTCTCCAGTTATATTCATGTTTGCTATTCTACCCTTCCCCTCTCTATACAGTATTGGGAAGTCTTCTGCCAAGTAATGGTTTCAAGGGCATTTTTTTCCCCTCCAGGGATCAGGTCATGACAGGGATGGGTCAGCATAAAAACCAGCCAGCATATGGCTCTACAATGGTAGTCTTCCAAAGACTACCACTAGATCAGGATGCCAAATAAGTTAAACACCAACCAATTCGTAGTACCTGCCCAGAGTACTGTGTTGAGGAGTCTAATAGTACAACCGGGCTCAGAAAAAAAAATTAGTGTTATGCTCAATCAAGTATGACTGCATTAACCAAGGATGTGGGAGTCACGACTGTGACTAGACACTGTCTGAGCAGAAGCTAAGACGTCGCTGTCGAACTGTGCCCCTCAGTCTATCTCACAGAAAGGGAAACTGGGGTGTAGGGAGGCCAATGGATTTGACACACAGATCCTCTATTTCCCTATTTCTGCTAAAGTCAGTCTCTTCCAGCCTCATCTGTGGGTGGAGAGTATTCCTAACACCAAGCATAAGATCATGGGCTCACTTTTTTTACTGAGGTATTTGAAAATCTTAAAAAGAACACAATTGACCACCAATTCTCAAAGGAATAAGCCTGCCATTAGCAGCAGATTAATTTAGCTTGGTTAGTTTAATGAGTCATTTACTCTCAAACTTTCTTATTTGGCAGAACATTGCGGGGGAAGGAAAAAATGAAAGAAAGAAAATGTCACAAGACCAAGGAGGAACTGATCTATATGAAGTGTTAGAGTGGACACTGCCTGGCTGGTTCTCCCTCATGAAGGGCCCCTGGGAACCCGGAGAATGTCACACTGGATATGGCTTTGACAGTAGTCAAGAACGGTTTGAAGAGGAGCCCACCGTGAATGCTCCTTGGGAGTGCCTTGTCCACCCCCGACCTGTCCACCCCCTACTCTGCACCTTTACAGAGGAGGGACAGCAAGGACAGCAGCAGAATATGGGAGGGACTACCAGTTGCCCTCCCTGCCCAAAATGACTGCTCCTAGGGGAAGCCTGTGCACCATGGGCAGGTGTCTCAAAGCCCTGAGGGGTATCCACAGGCAGGGTAAGTCACAGGACACTGAGGATCAGAGCTGAGGGACACCTGAGCCTGTGCTGAATGAAGCTGGAATTTGCCTTAATGCTGGTGAGTCCACTGTTGACCTAATTCTCAGCTAAGCTATGAGGCTTCTAGCCTATTGCTCAACTCAGCTAACTCCACTCTTCCAGCCTCTGACTTTAGCATCTTAATGCTAACTACCACAGCAGGCTGGGGCCTGGAGTCAGGAGGCGTGATGTGGATGCTGCTCGGCATGCTCCCTGGCCATGGGACCTTGGGCAAGACACTTCACCCTCACAGGGCCCTGTCCTCTTTCCCTGTGGAATGGGTCTAATGCAGCTTGCTCCCCCTTCCTTCCGGGCACTCATGGCTCTGAGCACTAGAGACAGGCACTCTCCAAGTGTGAGTCGGACAGGGGAAAGGGATTCTCCTTACAACGTGAATGGAACACACTCAAAATAAAAGACACCAGGGCTTGGTAGAGGATACCTGGATCATCTCTCTCCACTCTTCCTACTTGTGACTGCAAGCCAATCATTCCTGGGGACCTAGTGGCCACCCAGCACCTCCAGGACTACGTGACCAGGGGAGCAGCGCAGCTCAGTAGCAAACACCTCATGACAGTGCATAGTTAAACAATCAAGGAAGCAATACGATAATCCCAGGCACAGGATGTCTGAGCCATAAATACATTTGTTTTAAGGATATACTTTTTTTTTTCAATTAAAAAATGAGTTGCTAATCCTGATTCTATTCACAAGTAACAATTTCATCATCACACGCTACAGACAGAAGATGTTATGGGGAACATAGCTCGAGTCTACAGAAGGAAGTCAGGTGGGTGGGGGACGGGGGGGGGGGGGGAGAGGGAAGGGGAGGGGCAGAGGGTGACTGACAGCACTCTGAGGTGCACCCAGGACGATCCGCTGGAAGCGAGGACACTAACGTGGCAGTGGAACGTCAACACCATGGAAACTCACGGACAGAAGCAGCTTTGTTCAATGTAAACATTGATTTGTTTTTCAAAGGGAACGACAGCAGATTCAAGTCTCTCTCTCTCTCTCTCTCTCTCTCTCTCTCTCTCTCTCTCTCTCTCTCTCTCTCACGCTCGCTCATTGGCTCGCTCTCCTTCTCATAGACTTATTTCCTTGAAAACGTAAACATATTGGAAGGGCCTTGTCTGAGGTATTGAGGTATTCCTCGAAGGTTAAGGCTGATATCAATGCAGGCTCTGCTGGGCCTCTCTCAGTAAGCTGTCAAAATCCATGGCTTCATACTTGCTTTTCCCAGATGAGGGCAGGGCCTCTTCTGACGTGGGATCTGTGGGTCAGGGAGAGGCAAGGCAGTGAGAAACTCAGCCCCAACCAGCAAATCTGCCACTGAGGGTGGGTCTCACGGAGCTGGGACGGCCAGGGTGTCACAGTGCAGGGATGTGGGACTGCCACCTCACGGAGCTGGGACGGCCAGGCTGTCACAGTGCAGGGATGTGGGACTGCCACAGTGTCAACTGCCATCCTGCTGTGACGACCTTTCCCTTTCTTCACGTTGACAAGATGCTCTGTTGTAGAGCAATGGGCCCCTGAACAGAACACCCTACAACTTGTTCCCAGCCAACATCCCAGAAATGGACTTTCGTCAACACCCTCCCACCAACTAGTGACACGACACACCGTTACTAGTCAGTCACAGAAGAATGCTAATAAACCTATCTCATAGGGATGGGGAAACGGAGTCTCAGAATGGACTGCGGCCAGGTGGAGTGCCGCCTGACCCGGGACCCACCTAGATCCCCTGATGCTCAGTGCTGTATCATGAAGGCTACCATGGGCCCTCCTCTACAAACAATTCTTTTCCAGGTCCTATTTCTTTGGATCTCACCAACTTGTACACAAATGGCAAGGCCGTGATGACGGTGACACACCGCCAATTAACGGCAAAGCTGCTGCCTGCTCAAGGGTCACCACGGAAGGAATGTAAAGAGGCAGGACCGCCATGGTGCTGCTAAGAGGCTGAGCACGCAGACTGCACCTTCCTGTGAGAACAGGAAGGTGACTGGTTAGAGTCACTCACAGGACCAAAGGCCAGAACAAAAGCAGGATGGCAGCCACAGACAAAGCTGCTGTGGGGTCACAACGGGCAGGAGCTTGATGTAGGGCCATGTCCAGAGGGGCCTTCAGTCTAGGTGTTATTAAAGGAAGTCACTGTGCCTCATGTTCTGGGACTCGAGAATAAATACAGTTAGGATTTGCTCTCTTACCATAGTCAGTGTATCTGGGCCAGCGGAAGTGCCGGAGCCCTCCATAGCTCAGGTGGAAGGAGGGCTCATTACGCTTCCTCAGGGTTGCGCCGTTCCTCAGGGACAGGGCAGCGTGCTCCGAACACCGGAAGGTGATGAAGCCGTGCTTCTCGCCTCTGGAAGGAGAGGATAGGGTAAGGGAGGATGTTTCTAGGCCAGTCTGGTGGACGTTATAAGAGCACACATCGTAGGATGAGGAGCAGAAAACCATGTCACATGCCCCCTTCTCATCGATGAGGGATAATGACATTGGATAGGCCAACCTCTGCAGCGTGAATGGCAACAGGAGCAGCTGAATGATGTTTGTCAGCTGCTGGACACCATGCATTGTATCATATTCAGATGGCTGTATGAGGGGGTACTGTCATGTCCACACACACCCCCTCCCAGGTAAAACAGGCTCTGTGGAGTTCAGGGTTCTACCCGATGGCATATGGCTCAGCAGGGACTCTGACGAGACCTCCTGACCATGAAGCTAATGCTCTTGATGCTCCCCTACCTCCCTCACCATTCCCCTGCTTCTGTTATGTCTCCTCTCCATCCATCCCACTCTGCCATCCGCTAGACCAGCGGTTCTCAACCTTCCTAATGCTGTGGCCCTTTAATACAGTTCCTCATGTGGTGGTGATCCGCAACCATGAAATTATTTTCATTGCTACTTCATAACTGTAATTTGGATACTGTTATGAATCATTATGTAAATATCTGCTGTGCAGGATATCTGATATGCGACCCCTGTAAAAGGGTCGCCGGCTCTCCAAAGGGTAGGGACCCGCAGGATGAGAGCCGTTACTCTAGCCTCTTTAAAGACAGCTTCAGCCTCCATTTCCTTGATGCCAACTTGTCCTTCCCTTTACCTGATATTGCTGATGTTTCAGACCCCTCTTAACTGGCACGGATGACATCTGTTAGTTTGCCTGCATAGTATCCACTCCCTACCTCTTCAGAGAGCATCAAGTCAAATGATAGTACTTCCCTGAACATGGTGCTTTTATTCAAGGATGAACCTAACACCTAAAGCTAAACCCCAGAGACCTATCCCAGATGTCTACTGGAACAGTGAGAGTGACTACTTCTCCCCCGGGATCTCTTAGCTGCTAAGAGGTGGGCTTAGAGCTCTAGAAGCAACCAAAAGTTAAGCCTACCTAGGGAGGAGTCAAGGCTAGGGAGACCTCCAGCCAGCAATGCTCTGGTAGTTCAGCTCTACCAATAAGCAGAGAGCCCTCTGACACCCAACCTCTCCAAGCTCCTACAACTCAGGATGGACCAAGAGGGGAGAGTCCTAACAAGCATGTACAGGAATCATGAGTACTGATGCTTGTCTCAATCAGGGCCAAACCTGAACCCTTTTGCGTCTATGAATGTCTGAAAATAGTTATCTGTCCAGACTCCCCTTAAGGAGCCTATACACCTTAACAACCCTAACAAACTGAGCCTCTTCTTTGGAGATTGCTTTGTTTTTCCATGTTATGTCGGCATGCAATCATGAAGACTGCAGAAAACTTTGCAAACTTCTATTTGTGTAGTGACTCAAAAAAAAAAAAACTGGTAAAAATACATAACATAAAAGTGACCACTTTTCACTGTATAGTTGAGTAGTGTTAAGTAGATAGACATTGTTGTACAACGAGTCTCCAGAAAAATGTTCAGTTAGGTTTGTTTTTCTGAGATAGACCTTACTAGGTAGCCCAGGCTAGGCTTGAACTTGCTCTGTAACACGAACTGTCCCCAAATTCTCAGTCCTCATGCTCCTAGCTTTCAAATGCTGGGACTGCAGGTGTGCATTGCCACACCTGGTGGGATCTACAGAAAATATCCCATCTCCTAAACAGTAAAGCTACATCCATTAACTAGCATCTCCATTATATCCCTGGGCCTCCAGCAGCAGCAGTCACTTCACTTTCTGTTTCTATTAGGTACATGGTATAAGTGTAAACATAACAGCATTGGCCTTCTTGGGACTAGCCCATTCCTTGGCATACTGTCTTTAATGGATATCCATATATATTCATCTATGTGAAGCGTGTTTTGCTTCTTTCTTAGGACTGCATAATACTCCATTATACATATACATTTGTATATACATACACATTATACATATACATTTGGATTATTCTCACTTCTCTGTTGTTGTGACCTATGTCTTTGTAATTCTTTTAAATATTTTACTATATACCCATAAGTAGAATTGCTAGATCACATAATAGTTCTACAATTATTTTAAGAAACTGCTATAATGTTTTCCAATATTAGTGATGTCACCTTATAGTCCACTAATACCTTACTTGGTGTGGTGGTTTAAATAGGTATAGCCCCCAGAGACTCGTGTGTTTGAATGCTGGTCCACAGAGAGTGGCACTATTAGGAGGTGTGGCCTTGTTGGAGGAAGTATGTCACTGTGGAGGTGGGCTTTTAGGTCTCATAAATTCAAGTCTGGCCAGTGTAACATAGTTTTAACTTCTACTGCCTGTGGATCAATATGTAGGACTCTCAGCTCCTTCTCCAGCACCATGTCTGTCTGCACACTGCCATGTCCTGCCATGAAACCTTTGAAACTGTAAGCCAGCCCCAATTAAATGTCTTCCTTTATAAAAGTTGCCATGGTCATGGTGTCTCTTCACAGCAGCAGAAACCCTAACTAAGGTGAAAGTTGGTACCAGGGACCAGGGTATAGGCTGTGATAGGCCTGACTATGTTTTTGGAACTTTGGGTTAGGGAAGCAGTGGAATGCTTTAAACGCTGCTTAACGGGCCACCCTAGTAGGAGCCTGGAAGACAGTGGTGCTAGGGGTGATTTGAACCACGGGAGCCTGGCTCAAGAGGTTTCAAAGGATAGCCGGGCGGTGGTGGCGCACGCCTTTAATCCCAGCACTCGGGAGGCAGAGCCAGGCGGATCTCTGTGAGTTCGAGGCCAGCCTGGTCTTCAAAGTGAGTTCCAGGAAAGGCGCAAAGCTACACAGAGAAACCCTGTCTCGAAAAACCAAAAAAAAAAAAAAAAAAAAAAAAAAAAAAGAGGTTTCAAAGGAGAAGAACTTAAGTGTGTTGCCTAGATCATTCTTGTGATATTTTGGTAAAGAATGTGGCTGCTTTTTGCCCTTATCTGAAGAGTCTGCCTGAGGCTAAAGTGAAGAGTTTTGGATTAATTGCTTTGGCAAAGGACATCTCAAAACAGCCTAGTACAGACTCTGTCATGTGGTTACTAGTGTTGACTCTTACGAAGATTTATAATGAAAAGGAGCAAGCTGAGCAAGGAAAAATATAAAATGTACAATTTGAGGAAGAAAGGGGTACCAGGAAGTGGAATGGAGCTAAGTCCTGTGTTCAAGGAGATAAACAGAGTAAGAAATGGAATACAGGGAGTGGTGACCTCAGGGCAACAACCCCATTCAGCTAAGCTTCCAACTTGTGAAAAGGAATTAAAGAACAGCTTAGGTCCAGGTGTGATGTTTCATGCCTTCAAGCCCAGCACTCAGAAAGCAGAGGCTGGCAGATCTCTGAGTTTGAGACCAACCTAGTCTATGGATCAAGTTCCAGAACAGCCAAGCTTAGGCAGTGAAGGGAACCATCAAAAACAGAAAGCTGGTGAAGATGTAATCAAACAAGAGGGCCATGTTCCAGCCACAGCTAGCAGCAGAACTTGGCACTTCAGCCATGTGGTTCTGCCTTTAGAGCCAAGGGTAGAAGAAAGGGGTTTTGAAATTTGCCTTCATGACTAAGAAAACCCCAAAGCAGGTGTGTGGCAGGGGTGTCCCTGCATGCAGTCCATTGTGTGAAGCTGTGAAGGTGAATCCTGGATTGCCTTGGAGACCCCAAGATGTTGGAGATGCCAGACCCATGGGATACCTGCCAAGGACAGCTGCTAACATGGAGTGGAACCAGGCGAAAAGAGAGAAGTGTGTTGTTGCAGTCAACAAAGCTGAAAGGAGTTGGAGATCTGAAGAGTGCTTTCACATCAGACATGGAGATGCAGAGCTTGGAGTTTGGCCAGCTGGTTTTGGTCTTGCTTACTCACAGCATTTCCTCACTATGCTCCCTTTCCTCCCTTTTGGAGTGATAATGTATATCCATGCCATTATGTTGGAAGCATGTGATCTTTTTTATTTTCATCTTATAATGGATTACAGTTAAGAGATTACATGAATCTCAGAAGAGATTTTAAACTTTGGACATTTAAACATTGTTGAGACTGTAATAGATTATAGGGACGTTTGATGGACTAAATGCATTTCGCATTACGTTATGGATACAAACTTATGGGGCCAAAGAGTGGAATGTGGTGGTTTGAATGGGTATGGCCCCCAAAGACTCATGTGTTTGAATGCTTGGCTCCTAGGGAGTGGCACTATTAGGAGCTGTGGCCTTGTTGGAGTAAGTATGGCCCTGTTGGAGGAAGTGTGTCACTGGGGGTGGGCTTTGAGGTCTCAAATGCTCAAGCCAGGCCAGTGTTGTCTCAGTTGCTCTTCCTGCTGCCTACAGATTCAGATGTAGGGACTCTCAGCTCCTTCTCCAGCACCATGTCTGTCTATCACCATGTCCTGCCATGAAACCTCTGAAACTGTAAGTCAGCCCCAAATAGACCTTTTCCTTTATTAGAGTTGCTGTGGTCATGGTGTCTCTTTACAGTAATAGAAATCCTGACTTGGGCTCCATTTTTCCACACCCTTAGCAGCTCTTTTTATTTCTATTTTAATAGTACTATGCTGGTTAGTTCTTGTCAACTTGACACAAGCTAGAGTCATGTGGGAAGGGAGAACCTCAGTAGAGGAACTGCCTCCATCAAACTGGCCTGTAAGAAGACCTGCGGGGCATTTTCTTGATCAACGATTGATGGGGGCGGGCCCATCCCATCGTGGGTGGTACCATCCGGGGGCTGGTGGTCCTGCATTGTATAAGACAACAGGCTGAACAAGCCATGGGGAACCAGTGTAGTGAGCAGCATTCATCCATGGCCTCTGCTTCAGTTCCTGCCTTGAGTTCCTGTCTGACGTCCCTTCATGATGGACTAAGGAATGAGCTGAAATAAACCTTTCCACCCTAGGTTGCTTTGGGTCATGGTGTTTGTCATAGCAATGGACAGCAAACTAGAGCAGTAGCTATCTAACTGGATAGGAGGTATGGAATGACAGTTATACATGAGATGACTTTCTGGCTAAAGCTTTTTATTGTGATTATTTCTGTTAAATCAGAATTTTAAAATCCTAATAACTTAATTTGCAGGTGCGATAGCAGATAATTTGAAAAATCCATGGCATCTATATTGAACGTTGATAGGCAACTTGGCTTTTTGCATATTCCCTTACAGATAAAATCCTGCTCCTCTAGGTAAATGAGGACCAGCCAGGCCTACTTAGCAGACTGCAGGCCCAGGACTTGCTGCAGAGGAAGGAAGGCCTGTGAGTGACATGGAGACGTGCCACAGTGAGTCCCCAAACAAGCGCATCTTCAAGCAGTCAAAGAGCACTTCCTGGCCTGCGTGGTTGTTGGAACAAAGGCCTTGAAGCATACATGGGCTCCAGCTCTTCCCTGTTAACGTCTCTGAGATTCCTCCAGGAAGGAAAGCAGCAGAATGGCTGGGTTTCAGTCGCGCCGAACGTTCGGAGGACAGAAAGCATGGAAACTACCTGGCACCGGGTCACGCATCAGCAGGACATGGTGCTGTCACCAGTTTTATAGTCATCACGGTCCTTCTCCCAGCTCCCTGCCCCCACCCATGTGCAACAGCTGCTTCCGGCTTACCTCTTACTTCTTGTCAGCACCTGGCACTCTACTATCTCACCAAACACCTCGAAGCGCTTCTTTAGTTCCCGAGAGCTCATGTCACTGGAGAGATTTCGGACGTATACCACACGGCCTTCACCCTGCTCAAGGAGGACCGAGAGGGGACCCCGTCATTATTCTCAGGGAGTCTCTGTCTAGGCCTGGCTGGGCAGCAACCCTGCGAGAGTGACAGAGAGAGAGGACCACGACAACCTCTACACCAAAGGACCTGCCCTTGTTGGAGCAGGGACCACTGAGTGCAGGAGAAGAAGCATGCCCCCGGGGAGGCACCTGCATGCGGGGACTAAGCAGCGCCTGGGCAGAGAGGCGCTGCACCATCAGACATGTTCTGCTCAGCCCTGTGCTGAGCCTGCAAGCTGCGGAGAATACACTGGGGACCTGGCGGTTTGTAGGGGTCAGAGTACACTGGAAGGAAAGATAATGAGATGGGCGTTAGAGCCGAAGGAGTCACCATTTTATCTTGGAATTTACCAGGGAAAGCTGGATGAAGCCATGACACAGACACCCCACAAGTCACCTTCAGGAGAGGTTAGCTCTATGCTAGATGCTAGTGGGCATGCAGAATAGACAGGCAGAGGAAATGATCAGGGAGGCCAGGCTGCAACCTCCTGCCTCTCCCTTGAGATCCGTGATGTGATGGACTCGCGGCCGTTGCCTGGATACCTGTGGGTTGAGGCAGTGTGTGGCCCAGACAGGCTTTCTCTATGCACAGGAACAGCCAGCAGCTCTCCACACAGCCCATCCGCCAACCACAGATGGCAGGAAAGAAACTCCAGAGCAAGGCTCTACAATAGGACCACGTATGTGGTCCTGGAGCCTGCTCTGACACACTGGAGTCTATCCAGGTCCAGAGAGAAAGCACCTCCTCCCCAGACTCCTGATAACTTCCTGAATTTCTGCCTCCTACCCCCCATTCTTAGGCTCTGTACACTTTGTCCCCAAGCTCCTTATGGATACCCCTCATAAGTCACCAATGTAAGTATGTTACCCCCAATGGTCCAAATTCTAGTCAGGACTCTATCAATCTCAGGGAATCTATACCAATTCTTAATCCCATCAATTTTTCTTTGCTTGTGAGTCTGTTGTCTCTCTCTCCTTTCTGTCTCAACCACGGGAGTAGGGACTTAATCTGTCTTTATACTGCTGTCCCTTGTAAGCCTAGGGTTATACCAGGTGTCAAACCACCGAACCCAAGAAGACTATGCTCACTTGTGGTCTTGTTCTTTTTCATTTGAGATAGGGTATCACTATGTAGCCCTGGCTGGCCTGGAACCCACTATGTAGACCTGACATTTATCTTTGGTAAACTCAAAGATAAAAATGGTGGCTCCGACGGCCATAATGCCCGTCTCCTTCTCTCTTTCCAGTGTACTCTGACCCCTACAAACCAGACAGAGACCAACCTGCCTCTGTGGACAGAGCCCCACCTCCCAAGTGCTGGGATGTAAAGTGTGTGTCACCACACCTGGCCTTAGTTTTGTTGTTGTTGTTTTTTGTTTTGTTCTGTTTTAGGGATGGGGTTTCTCTGTGTAACAGCCCTGGCTGTCCTGGAACTGGCTCTATAGACCAGGCTGGCCTCGAACTCACAGAGATCCACCTGTCTCTGCCTCCTGAGATCTGGGATTAAAACCACTGCCTGGCTTTACCTATAGTTTTAAGTACTCATCCCACAGGCGGTGTACCTCTGGGATTTGTGTGCCCCACCCCCCCACGCCCACCTCCCAAAGCATGGCAACCAGTGAGGCTGCTCATCCTTTTGTGTTTCTGTTGTACCCTCCCTCCCTCCTTTCAAGGGCAATGACGTAACTGACTGACCCATGCACCCTGCAGGCTGCCGGGAACAGCTCTGTGGGTAACCCCAGCGTCTAGGGACAAGCTCTGAGAAGATCCTCCAGGTGGGTGGGGGATGGAACAAGCTTACTGAGGGACCCCTTATGAAGCATAAGGCCCAACTCTCTTATGTACAGATGAATAAACTGAGGCTCAAAGAAGCTAGGCACTTGCCCAAGGTCACACAGAAGACGCAGATTATGACCTGGCCCACGCAGCCTATCTCTGCTTGACCCCCACCATCCTCTGTTTTGATCCTTTCAGATTCCCTCAGAGTCCTAACTGGCTACCCGCTGCACACCAAGGCCAGTCAAGGGCTGGCTCTGCACGGTGCTACCCTTAACGGCTTTTGGCTACCCTTGTTACTTTCAAATAAGATAAATAGTTGTGTCCTGCACGCAGGCTACAGTCCATTATTGCCCAGGCAGAGGCTGAAGGCTGGTGGGCTTAGCATTTCCTGACACCCCATTTACTCCAGGCCCAGGGACCCCGGATCACTTACGATGGCCTTTTCCCGCCGCTTCCTGGCATGCCGGGCGCGCGGGGTTCCGTCTGAACAGGGCCCTCTGCTCTCACGTCTGTCAGGGAACAAACAGGGCACAGCGCTCAGTCCCCCTCTTGCAGACACCCAGCCCGGACTGTGGGACTGAGCACTGGTCAGCTGTCCTCTGCCGGCTCCCAGGCTGAGAGCCCTGGGAAGCACCCTGTTCTAATTCTGGCCCTGACCTTCCAGGCCTTACCTTTCTCTGCTGTTAGAAAGCCCTTTCACTTCCTTGCCTTATTGATTGGATGGAAAAAAAAAATCCCAGACGGTCTTATATATTCCCATTTTCCAAAAGAAAGTCCGAGTCCCGGGTTCCAGCTAGGATTTGCCCTGAACTAGAAATGGGAGAAGCCAGAGCTGGAATCAGGTCTCAGCTAGAATCACTGCTCTCTGATAGTTCCTACTCCAGTCTGGAACAGGCACGTCCATGGTAGAGCTCATCATCTCCTCCTGTTCTCAGGGCTTGCAGCCCCACCCAGGGCCTGCCCTCCCCCAAAGAGAAGAACATGAGGCTTTGGGCCACACAGCCTGAGCGTCAGGCCTGGTTCTACTACCTCCCTATGGAGAGTGACCTTGGGCCAGTCTACCAATCCTCTCGACTTACTTCTTCATCTGCAACATAGGTATACAGCCAACTGTGCCCACCTCCTGGGCCATTGGTGAGCAGTAAATAAAACGCACTTAAAAGGTTAGATTAGCCGGGCGGTGGTGGCGCACGCCTTTAATCCCAGCACTCGGGAGGCAGAGCCAGGCAGATCTCTGTGAGTTCGAGGCCAGCCTGGGCTACCAAGTGAGTTCCAGGAAAGGCGCAAAGCTACACAGAGAAACCCTGTCTCGAAAAACCAAAAAAAAAAAAAAAAAAAAAAAAAGGTTAGATTAGTACTGCTCATTTTTTTTCTATTTACCGTCTCTGGTCTCAGTTTCCTCATCTATAAAATGGGGCTAAGAAATACACGTGTCCTCCAACTGCATCTGTGAAGCCGAACTAAACGGGATACCAGAAGGCGATGTGACTCGCTAACTTTCAAGTGCTATTCAGTCAAGGATGATCATTCACTGAGATTCGAGTTGGCGAGCCCTTTCCTTCTAGATTGAGACTGGAAGTCACGGGATTGAGCTGGCATTGTTCGACTGGCCTCAACGCATTTCTTGTTGATGGCCAAGGGAAAGAAAGTCTGTCTAGAGAAGGCTGTGGTTTTCCAAGTTTGTCAGATACATAGCTCTGTGGGCAGTTGAGCAGGGATAACCAAGTCACTCTGTCCAGTGAACAGCAATCACCAGGTTTACACTGGGCCTACATCTGAGAAAATTATGAATCCATAGTCTCAAGGAAGGTCTGGTCTCAATTTTTGGGCCCCTGGAATGCAGACCCTGTTCAAATCCATGGGCTAGGTGGGAAAAGGAAGCGCTCAGGAACTCTCCTGCTGGCCCTGGTGGATGGGCTCAACATTGGGGAAACGCCAGTGGCGTTAGGAACAAACCTTCACAGAGAGGTGTGTCCCAGCAAACTCCTGGGGAAGGAGAGAAGAACCGGAAAGCAAGCCTTGGGAGTTCTGTGAGGCACCACCGTGCCGACGGTTTGTAAGCGGAAGCTCGGGGGAAGCCATTTATAGTAACACATAACTTAGCACTTCTCCACACCGGTTTGTAGGACGTCCATGAACCCTCTAGAATTTATGTTTATGTAGAGCCTGATGAGGAGAGGGACCTTTGCTTTCTTGGGGTCCTCGAAGAGCTAAGAGTAGCTGGTAGAGATGCGTGCATGTAAAGCTGACTCTAAGAAAAGGTATCTATAAGATCTGAATTCTGACCTCAGAGTACAGTGCTATGAAAGTGTATTAGAAATGCCAATTATCCACACCCACAGACTCAGATGCTTAGCATACCAGCAGCATCTCAATAAATCCCCCGTGACTCCAGGGCTCTGCTCCAGGCTGAAGGGTACCATCTAGTGGCCGCCCAGGTAACCTCAAGCACAGGGCTGGGAACCTCCCAAATCTTTCTGGAGTCTCCCAAGGACAAAGCTGATCCAATTAGCCTCTGTGATCAGAACAAGTAGAAACTGCTCTCCCCCCAAATCGGGCTCCAGGTTCCTGCCTAGAACTCCTGCCCTGATTTCTCTAGGTGATGGAGTGTGACCTGAGAGTTGTAAAATGAAATAAACCCTTTTCTCTCCAAGCTACTTTTTGTTACAGCGTTTTGTTTTGTTTTTGTTTGTTTGTTTGCTTTGGTTTTTCAAGACAAGGTTTCTCTGTGTAGCAGCCCTAGATGTCCTGGAACTCGCTTTGTAGACCAGGCTGGCCTTGAACTCACTGAGATCTGCCTGCCTCTGCCTCCCAAGCGTTGGGAGTAAACTTCAGCTTGCTTTCATCAGGGTGTTTTCAGAACATAAATGGAAATTACACTGATCTTTCTTTAACATATTAACATCATGTTCCTTTTCAACTATGTGGGTCTGCATATTTTCATAAAAAATAATCTATCTCTTGACAAATACAAAGCAGGAAACAAGTGCCAGGGTCATTAGGATATAAAGTCACAGGTAGCCAGAAGGTGGGTTTCTTTCTTTCCCACAGTCCCCTGCCAGCCTTGACTTGCTTCGGATAGCCCAACTCTTGAGGAGCCCCTCTCATGGGTTCTGACTAGGACTGGAGCCACATGCAGAGCTGCAGCCTCAGTTTCAAAGCAAGTCCCCAGGGCTCCTCCCCTCTGGCAGCTAGTGGGGGCTCCGACACCCCTCTCCCCAGGGCCACCAAGCATACCTGAAGTTCTTCCGGGTGGCTGGTGACCAGGAGCCACAGGACGAGGAGCCAGAACTGGAACGGCTGCGGGAACAGAGTGGCCGGCTGGCCTTACTGGGTGGGCTCTGGTAGGGGCAGTGGTCAGAGCAGGGAGGGCTGACCCCTGAGTCCTCTCCTTCATCCTCCTCCTCCCCTCCCTCCTCCTCTTCCTCCTCCAGCAGGAAGCTGCTCTCGCCACTACTGCTGCTGCTGTCCTCAAACACGGTATCATACTCTGGGCTTTTACATGAAGCCAGATCTTCATCCTCCAGAGCGGTCTCTAGCAGCCCAAAGTGCTTGGTGAGGCTGGCACGGATCTCATGGTCTCTCAGCTGCATGCTGTCCTTGGGGGTAGAGTCACAGCTCTGGTCTGCCTCCCTCCTAGGGGCCTTCGTTTCAGTTGGCAGGGAGGCACCCTGCTGGGGCCAGTCCTCAAGATGGACCCCGACTGGCTCCCAGGACCGCAGCACCTTCCTCTGCAGGGCAGCCTCTGGCCTGAGCACCTGGCAGTAGTCATGGTCTCCAAAGGAGCAGGAGAAGGGGCGCTTCTGCCCAGCCTGGGAGACTGGCTGGGCTGTGGCATGCTGCAGGTGGGACAGGAGCTCACTTCGATCTGGGTGTCTCTTGGGCAGCTTGTGGGAGGCCCCTGGGGTGGCTGTGAGCTGAAGAGCCTCAGGGGAGGGGAGGCTGGGAGCTGTGTCTTGGCCTGGGCTGTGCTTGGTGTCCGGCTTGAAGGGGTCCTCCTCCATGGGCTTATATGGAGGTGTGGTGGGTGGAGTGAGTCCTACCCAGGCAAGAGGGAGAAATAAGTGAGGAAAAGGCAGGTCTCCTCAGAGGACACAAGAGTTCCATTTGACATTTTCCAGTTTCAAATAACCCTGGACTCTTGAATCACAACCTGTTTTTATGTTCAAGCTATCTGTGTATTATTTCTCCTGCAGTTGTACATAAAATGTTTTTACATTCAAAAAAAGGGCAGATACTATAGAATTGTACTACATGAAATATACAGAATATACAAATTCAGCCGGACGGTGGTGGTGCACGCCTTTAATCCCAGCACTCGGGAGGCAGAGGCAGGTGAATCTCTGTGAGTTTGAGGCCAGCCTGGGCTACAGAGTGAGTTCCAGGAAAGGTGCAAAGGTACACAGAGAAACCCTGTCTCAAAAAACCAAAAAAAAAAAAAAAAAAACAAAACAAAACAAAACAAAAACAAACAAACAAAAAGCAACAAATTCATAGAGACAGAAAGATTAGACGTTATCTCAAGATAGAGAAGGAATATAGGACAATGATTTCCAAGTACAGAATCTCTGTTTTGTGTGATGGAAAAGCCCCACAAACGGACAGTAGTATCAGGACATAATATCATGAATGTAATAAATCAATACAATTAATGTAATTAATGAATATCATAAATACAGTTATTGAATGAATACTGTGAATGTAACCAATGCATACCACAAATGTAATTAATATCATGAGTGCAATTAATGAATATCACGAGTGTAATTAATATCTTGAATGTAATTCATACCATTGAATTGTGAACTTAAAAATGGTTACAACTGCAAATATTATGCTCATTTAAAAAATAAGGAGGAATATAAAAAAGAAAAAAGAATAAGTAAATAAATATACATACTTTAAAAAAAAAAAAGAGTTCCATTTGAGAGGAGAAAGGAGTGGCGGCATGCCACAACATTCCTACAGGTGGAGGGCAGGCGTAACTAACTGGTCACCACACTGCTGCCGAAGCCCGCATGCAGCCCAAGAGTCCTCCTGTTCTTAGGAGCTGGCATGAGATGAGATGCACTGGCCATCCCTTTGGGACTGGGTAACGGCAGCTGATGTGTCCAGGTCAGAGACGCCTGCTCCTGCTCTACAGCCCATCGTGCCGAGAGCCCTGCCTCAGGAGTACCCCAGCACAGAGCAGGCACGTGTCCCTGGGACGGCCACCCCCTCGGTGTTCCTGATGCTTCTGGATCTGACTATGCCTTCTGTTCTCTCCAGCGCGCCGCAGGGACTTGCTAAAACGCCCACTCCTTATTCTCTTCCAAAGCCTATCGGATAGCACCAGGCACCTCTGGCTTTGGTCCTTGGGGAACTACTTACTCTTCCTTCATCCCTACTTGTTCCTTCTGGCCAGACCGGGGGACAACTCAGATGGACCCCGAACTTCTGCTCTGTCATGTCTTTACTTATACCAATTCTTCGGCTAAGCACACCCTTCGGCTTTGTCTTCCCAACGCCTGTCGATCCTCCAACCCTTCAGTGGCCCGCTCCCCGACGCCGTGCTGGGTACCCCCACAGGCCACACTGACCCTCTTGTCTCAGCTGAGTTTCTGCTCATACTATGAAACGAGCACACGGCACACCAGGCTCCTGAAGGGGTTAGCCCCACCAGACTGCAGTCTCCTCCAGAGCTGTATCATTGTCTCTTGAACTCAGTATCACCTCAGCTGCTGGAACCAGCCGTGGAAGGGCTGGCCCTGGGCCTTGACCCCTCCTCCCAGCCTGCTCCCCATGCATCTCAAGGCTAGGGTAGTTCATGAGGTCAGAAGCGCTCCTGCCCAGGGCCTTGCCAGCTCCCCACAGGCACCCCACCGGCTGGACGCCTGGCTCACCTGCCGTGCCACAAAGCTCCACCGTCAAGGACTCCTCAAAGGTCTTCTTGCCAAGAGGGTCGCTGGGAGAGGCAGAGAGGACAGAAAGGGAAGAGGCTTGGTCAGTAGGAGGCTTCCACGGCCCCAGACTTTTGAGGAGAGCACAGGACACTATGACAGGCCTTGGTTCTGCCATGGAAAGGGGCCTAGAGAGAGCTTGCTGAGGGGGCCCCGGCCTGGCTGTTACACTCAAGTCGCAGTTTGGGAAGGTATGGGCAAAGATGGATGCAGGGCAACTCGGGCCCGGAGAGAGAAGGAACTTGCTTCAAGTCCCACAGCACTGTCAGCCTCCAGTCCCCACCCCAAAGAACACACTTCAGGGGCCTGGAGATGACAGCTTATGAAATGGCTTGACCCTCCATCTTTCCCCTCAGCTTGCAGGGGCTACCTCTTTAAAACACACTCCCTTTGGAGGGAGTCTGGATCCTGAGGGCTCGAGATGACAATCAGGGCAGGGCCTGAGGACAGGGCTGGGGCCTCAGGGGCTGATGACCTCCCACCCAAATGCACAAATCTTAATCTCACAGAAGAGTATACCAATAACTTCTGAAAAAGTCTACCTTTGTGACAAGGACAGCATGAGGCACCTGGGGGAGTCTGAAAAGAGAAAAAAAGAAAAGAAGAAAAGAAAGAAAAAAGAAAATAAGATTCCCCATATACACCATCACAAATACTCTCCCCTTGGGGGAGTCCTCACATTTTCAGCTGCCCTTTAATATGATGTGTGGCCTTGGTCATCTAAGGGAACGGTCAGGCACAATTCAAATACACATGGCATTGCTGGGTCCCCGTGAGGCAACCCCTGCTAGCCACAGAGTGCAGCACACTGGCCAGGCCTTCTGAGCCCTAGGCCCCAGGGTCAAGCTGTGATTCTAGATGGTTCTGGTGAGGGGTCCTTCACTAAACAGCGCTGAGCCTCCGGCCTGAAGTCTCTGTTGGTTCTTTTATTTGGGACAGATCTCTATATGTAGCCCAGGCTGGCTTCAAACCCTATCTTCCTGCCCCTGCCTAAGTACCGTGTTTATCACCATGCCTAGCTTTGTTCACTTTTTTTTATTGGCCTTCTCCCCTATCCCTATGGAGGCAGGCCTCTTGTTCTTTGTTCATTAAGCAGTGCTTTGGTATGCAGGATGAAAATCTTCAAGAGCAGATGTTTTCCTGAAGACCTGCCCAATACCCCATTGTACAGAGAGGGCAGCGGACAGCCAGATGGAAACTCATTCAACACACACAACGGCGGACTTGAATGCAGAGCTCCCAGCTCTCAGTGGGGATGCTATGCCCACCCCACCCTCTCGTGTGGACCACAGACTACCTCTGGAAGGGGGCCGTGGGCAGCTAGGGTCCTCATCTGTGTCCCCACATCCACTCTCACAGGGGCTTTCCAGGGCTGGGATCTGGGATCCCTGGGGGAGCTGCTGGTCTTGACGACTGTCTGTGAGGCTGCCCAGTTCCTCTTCCAGGCTGTGGGTCTCTGTAGCCAGGCACATGGAGGGCAGAGCACCTAGGGGCTCATCGGTGAATGTCAGCCAGGGGCCCAGCTCTGGATTCAGTCTCCTGGAACGCCGCACCGGGCACACAGAGCTGTCTAGCTTCCTCCCTAGTTTGGTCCATGGCAGGCTACGGCCTGGTCTCTTCCTGCCCCACTCCTCCTCCTCCTCCTCTTTCTCTTCCTCCTCCTCCTCCTCCTCTTCCTCTTCTTCCTCCTCTTCCTCTTGCTTTTGCCTGGCAGGCTGACTGACATTCCGCTTCACCTCCAGCCTCAGAGGGCGCAGGCTGGGTCTAGGCCCAGTGCTCTTGGGGGAAGCAGTGATTGTCACCTCTTCTGCCACGGCAGAGTGGGCAGGGGAGGTCTGACTGTCTTTGGGGGGCCTGGGCCTGGACTGGGGTGTGAGGGAAGCATAGACAGGTGTGGCCAGGCGGTAGGGCTTGCTGACATCGCACAGGACGTCTTGAGCCAGAAGTTCCCTTAGGATGGAGAATTCAGTCCAGAAGGCTTTGGGAGGATGCCGGGACCGGGGTGGGATCTGCCTGGAGGGGCTGCTGCAGGGTTGGGGAACCAGCTCTGGGGCCCGTTGGGGCAGCTTTCTCTGGGGCAGACAGTAGGTGTGCATGTAGCGAATGAGCTGTACCATGGATCTCACATCCTCCTGGGGAGCCTGAGCACAGCTGGGGTCGGCCCTGTCCTGTGCTAGGGAGTCTTGGGGAGAGGCTGGAGCTGGCCAGGGGCTCGGGCAATCCTCCTCCACCTCCTCATCCTCCTTGGAGAGGAGCTGAGGACTTGGGTGTGGGGTTGGGGAGCAGGCTTTCACTTGGGGGCAGGGCAGCACCGAGGTGAGGTGCTTATGCAGTTCTGCACAAGGCCGACTCTGAGACCGCAGCATGGGGGGGGTCTTCTTGTCCTGGGTGCCATCCACCTGGAGAAGGAAATAGGCCAGAGTGAGCTGGGAGGGGCACAATTCTTCTCCCTCTGCCTGTTCGGGTAGCCAGCAGACCCAGCGTCTTTTTCCAGGACTGTGGGAATAGCCTGTTCCTTCACTTCATCCCCAGCCTCCAGCAGGGCTGGTACCTGCCAAATTGAGTTGCTGAGGAAGAAAGAGACAGCTAGACTTCTACAGGGCTCCCAGCCTTGGAGCCTCTGCAGATCCTTCAAAAAATAGGGCCAGTACAGGTGTGGGTATCACCTTTTATGTGCAAAGCTCTAAAGTGGCCAGTGGCTCCTCAGAAAAGAAATCCTAAAACCTTAATATGACATGGACTATGGCCTCCACAACCAGTGAGGATCCTGTTCCCATCTGTCCCGGGGCCACACCTTCCTGTCCCTGCTCTAATGTGTGTCAAGAACTGTGTCAATTATCTCACAGGCTGAAGCATCCGAGTATGGGAGAGTCCAGGGCTCTTTCCAGAGCCTCAAACTACGCTGCTTTCAAGGATTCTGGCTCAACCAGGGCTGTGTGAGGACAGAGGGAGAAACGGAGGTAGACTGAATCTGCCACTCCTAAGCCACCGCTGACAGCCCCCTCTGGGGCCCAGGTCACTTCTGGGCATATGCAGAAATACCTTGACACAAGGCCGCTGACTTCTGGACCTGAGGCTGGCCTGGGACCAGGTGGCCCCCTCCTTCAGAGCGTCAGAGCTTGCTGTTGGGGAGGATGTGGCCAGGAGGAGCTTCTGCAGCTGGGAAGAGGGGAAGAGGGGGAAGAGACTAGGCCCAACACACTCAGAGACACAGGGCAGCACATGTCCGCTGACCACGCCCTGGTCAAGGCCAGAGACCCCAAGGGGACCAGGTAACGCAGAAAACCAATTGCTGTCTACCGAACTCCCAAACACCATTACCCCACTGATAGCACAGTCAGTGATTCAAGAGAACAAGCCTGGGTGATGCCTGCTCTTTCTACCATTAGGACAGTGTCAGCTCACGCTGCATGTGCTTGTAATAGACACACATGTATACACACATAGACACGCAGGAGAGGTGAGATACCATAATGATGCTCTATACAGGATTCCAGTTGACTTCCCCTTTGTCCGTGACATTTATCAATGTATTTCTTCAATTAAATATACAGTACTCACAAATGTTAACCTGTGTGTGTGTGTGTGTATGTGTGTGTATGTGTGTGTGTGTGTGTGTGTGTGTGTGTGTGTGTGTGTGTGTGTGGGAGAGAGAGAGAGAGAGAGAGAGAGAGAAATACTAAAATACTAAAAGGTAGACAATTAAAAGCAAGTTTCCTTCCTTCTCAAGGTCCTTTCTCCGTCCCAGAGGCAACTCCCACTATTCTCTTGTGAGCCTTCATGAGGCTTTAATCATACAAGAATATAAAAATCATACAAGAATACACACACACACACACATACACACACACACACACACACACACACACAATGCATGTTACTACCAACACACTCAATTGTTTCCATACAAATAAAAGAATGCTAACCTAAAGGTTATTTTTTTCATGTGTGGGTGGGTGGGGAGGGGGGAGGCAGGGTTGTTGTGGGATATTTGATCACACTGTAAACCTCAATATTATGATAATTAAATAAAATCAACACTGGGTCAAGAGCCGGAGCCAGCAACTAGTGGACAGGAAACATCCATAGAATCAGGAAAATGGACAGAGAAATGCACAGGAAGTAGTAGGGAGGGTGTGGTGATATATTGTTTGTAATCTCGAAAATAAAGCTTGCCTGAAGATCAGAGGACAGAGCCAGCCACAGAGTTAGTCACAGAGTTCAGGCAGTGGTGGCACACACCTTTAATCCTAGCATTCAGGAGGCAGAGGCAGAGATTTCTGTGAGTTCAAGGCCACACTGGACTACACAAGATTAATCCAGTCTAAAAGAGAAACAGAGCAAGGCAGTGGTGGCACACACCTTTAATCCCAGCACTAGGAAGGTTGAGACAGGAAATGATATGGTTGGGCAGAGAAAGGAATATAAGGTGGGAGGAGACAGGAACATGTGCTTTTTCAGGCTAAGAAGTTGGTGGGTAAGAGGTGGTGGCGGTGGCTTGCTCTGCTTCTCTGATCTTTCAGCTTTCACCCTGATATCTGGCTCCAGGTTTTTATTAAGATCATTTAGGATTTGTGCAACTGTTGGCAGCTTTTTCAGTTTGAGATGGTGGAAGAGAAGCTCTCTTTCTGGGATGCTGGCTAAGGAGGAAGGTCAGCTGGTTGCTCCTCATCCTCTCTGAGCTAGCAGGTTTTCACCCCAGCATCTGACTCCCAAGTCTTTACTGGTCAAATCATAAGACTGGAATTTAATTTAAAAACAACTCAGGGTCACATGTACCCCAGGCTGCCCTCAAACTATGTAGTCAGGGGTGACTTGAACTTCTGAGCTTCCTGCCTCTACCTCTCAAGTGCTGAGTTTTCAGGCATGCATACAGCACCACACCCAGTTTTATGGGCTTCATATGTGCCAGGCAAGCATTCCACCTATTGGACTACCCTCTAGCCCTCAGATAACTTTTGAAATAAAGACTGTCGAAGCTCTTCTGCTGTCAGGTGCACAGTTCATCCATCCTGAGAGTGAAGAGGCTGAAGAAAAACATCTTCAGGTTCCACCACAGCCAAGGGTGAGAACAAGACGAGAAGTGTCCTGGGATAGTACTATAGCACCAAGTGTTTCCTGGGGAGCTGAGGATCCCTGACACCTTACCTAGACTGCAAACACACACACACACACACACACACACACACACACACACACACACACACACCACTCTGCATCCTGGGCTAGAGGGAGGGGAGAGATCTGGTTCTAGTCCACTTGAGCTCCATTCCAGGCAATACCTTGAGCAATCTATTTCCTTCTCTGCACTGATACAAGACAGGGCAGGAGGGGGACAGGACACGACACTCCAAATCAATGGATCTGAGACTTTTTTGTGCTCCTCACTTCTGAGAGTCCAACTGCTGCCACTGAGAGACACTGCTGACCTCATGATATGCCTAGATCTGCACGAGGCTCCTAGTCTCCCAAGTCCACAGGCTAGTTCTCTGGAATCCAAGGCAAGGCCTAGGGTCTGCGTGACTTCCCTAGGCCCCTCCAGAACTATCAGTATGCCGGGAGACTTGACATTTAGTCTACTTTCCATAAGGCTAATACAGTGTGGGGGAAACAGAATCATTCAGGCAAGCGGTATGCAGTGTAGGCAGAATCCAAGGCTCAGCTCAGGACTAGGACAATCTTGGACCAGCAGGGGCTGCTCTTTCCCTTGACAAGGTTTCCTGCAGTGGCCTGGTACAGAAATAACACTGAGAATTCTTACTACGAATGGCCTTGTCAGGGATCTGAGTCAGGCAGTGTGTCGTAGGTGGGCCTGTACGCTAGGCACTGTTCTAAATGCTCCCCAGGTACTACCCACTGTACTCCTCCTGACAGCCTTTGACCCAGGCCCTGTTATCTACTCCCATGGATCAGAAAGCTGAGTCATGGAGAGGCTAAGAGAGGGTGTGTGCCTAAGGACCCACAAGCTCTCATTGGCAGGGCTAAAATTCAAATCTAAGTGGCCTCTTCCAGTCTGGAAGGATGCAGGACCCCACAAGAGGGAGCCATAATGTGAGACGGAACACAATCTGTGCTGGAACACAGCAGACACTTGGCAAATGTCTCCCCAGTGCTCTGGGCTCTCAAAGGCAGCAGAAGAGAAGTCACAGGGCCCTAGTACATAAGTCAGTACACATGGGTCTAACTTGATTGGCATACCAACCTACCATGAGACTCCGCCCCTAGGTCTTACGTTTGTTCCTCAGAGCAGAAGTTGATGCTCATAGAGGGCCTTTCCAGGATCTAAGAGCCCTCCCAGCTCTGACAGGTTTTAACAACGCCCCCCCTCCCAGCTGAGTCTCAGCAACCCCAGAAGTTGCAGCTCCAAAGGAAGGGAGGAACCCCCTGCATCCGCACAAAGCTGACCATGTACCTGGGCTTTGATGTCCTCAGCCAGAGTCCAGGACAAGTGTCCTCGGTAACTTGGGAGGTTCAGACCCTTGAAAAGCCAGTCAGAGGCAGTATCTACTCCCCACATTTCCACATACCCTCTACACACACTCATACAAAAAGCTTTTTAACTTGCACTCAGTGTGAAAACTGGCCCAATCTCTTAGAAGCATCATCTACAAGGATCTATTGGAACTGAAAAACCATGTATCCACAGACCCAGAATTTGCATTTCTGGAACTTATCTACCTACATGCGGCAACCAATGACTGTAATACTGTGTGTGATGACGGAGCAGTCGACAACGGATGTCCATCAGCAGGGGAACAGTTAAATGATGATGGCACATCCTTGCCTGGAATACTACACAGCCAATAAGGGGGAGGCAAGACTCCACACACTCATCTGAAGGGTTTCCAGGACACACTGCTCTGAGGAAGCAAGGTACAGAACGGTCTATCATCACGCAGGCTCTGTTGGTTTTGTAGTTTGAAAAAAAAAAAAAAGGTGAAGAGGAAAGTCATGTAACAGATCAGTAACCATGGTTACCTCTGGGGAAGGAAAAGGCAATTGTAGGAGTGCTAGGAAGGTTTTGCTTTTAACTGTCCACGTTTCTGTTTCCTGCTCGGGCTTTGATCCTATATGTGTTATCTTCGTGAAAATGTTTGTGTGTAATTTCAAGGTTTAAAACAGAAATAGAACCAAGTCTAATGCCACTGTCCAGGCAGGAAGGGTAAAGGCCCAGCGAGGCCTTGCACCCGAGGCTCTCGGCAGAAACCATGTCCATCCTGGTACTCAGGGACCCTGACTGAGCTGGAACGGACAGCTCCAGCCCTCATTCTACAGTCTGATACCAGCCCCCAGGCCACAGTCCTCACCAGTGAAAGCTCATCATCCACTTCAGACACTGGGGATAGAAGCCTCTCCAGGGTGGGGCTGGGGGGCTCCGATAAAGGGGCAGGTGAAGCTGAGACACAAGATGGTGTGTCTCCCTCATCCAGTCCCGGGAAGGCAGCCAGCCCCACATCGTCTTCGGGGATGTCATCCAGGGTCTTGGTGAGCGCAGCCAAGAGAGCTTCATTTTCACTGTCAATCTGGACGGAAGAGAGAAAGTGGGGAGGGGGGGGGAGGGTTAGTCACTGTGGGAGACCCAGCAGTCTGCAGGAAGGCAACCCATTGCCTACCCGGATGAGCCACCACTACCTCCTCGCCATCTCCATGCCTGCTCCTTAACCCGACAAATCTGTTCCATACTTCTGGAATAGCACATGGTCAATAAACAGTCAACTTCAAGAACCATAGAATTTGATAAGCAGGCTATGGGAAGGGCCTCGCCTGGAGTCCCAGTCCTGACTCCGCTGCTCATTGAGCTGTGACCTAGGCAGAAGGCAGCCTACTTGGAGACACCCGCCTCTTCTATCAGAGTCTCAAGCTCCTCTCCATCATTGGTGGCAGGGGGTCCCAGCCCCTTGAACCTTGAGGCCCAGACAGGGTAGAGACTGGATACCCCAGAGCTCAACTGTGGCAGTCATAACTAGAAGCGTGGAAACCAGCTTGGACTCTTGATGGGATCCTGGAGCTTGTGCTCACTCGGGGAGAGGCAATGGGTGCTGGTTTTCGGAGTTGCCGACTCACAGAGACCACACTTCCTCCAGTTATTCCTCACCTGCCAGAGGGATACCAGACAGGACTTACTCCAAGGCGTTCCTGCTGAGGATGGGGTTGGGGTGGGGGCGGTTGCAGGTGAGGTGCTTAGAAAGCAGTAGCTGACACAGAGCAAGCACTGATCCCTTGCTATGCTATACGCACTAACTATACCGCTATCATTTCAGCAACAAGGACAGAAGCCAGCCCCCACCTCACTTCCTGTCTTCCCCGCCCCCATCACATGCTGTACTGCATCCGGCTTTGTGTTGGACGTAGTCATCGGCACACCAAGACCATCATGCCCCTGCCCTCCTAGAGCTTGGCTTTTGATGAAGGGAGCTAGGTAAGAGAACACGGGAATAATACATTTTAGAGCTGGAGAGAGGCTGGAGGAAGCCAGAGGAGGCGGGGGCAGCAAAGAACAAGACAAAACAAAACAAAAAAAAACACCCAAAACAAAAACAAACAACAACAAAATCCAAGAAGATGGCAGGTTGCCTTGAGTAGCCAGGAACCTTCTCTGAGCAGCTGACACTTGAACTTTAGTAGGTGAGTAAAAGGCTGAAAAACCAAGGCTCAGGCTAAGGGGAGACCCAGGGTGAAGGCCCAGGCATGAGGGGCTGGAAAACTCTGTCAATAGCACCTAGGAGCTCACACAACACCCCTGTGTCGGGGGCATGCTTCTAATCTCCATTTTGCAGCAAGCATCGGGTAGAGTCAGAGCTTGAGCACAAATGGACTGGAGTCCCATCTTCCCTGCTGTCTGCAACCCCTGAGGTGCCTAGCCCCGGGTCCGAAGCTTGAGGCTGGGGACACAGGCCACACTGCTTCTAGATCAGGCCAAGCGTCCCAGTCAGAAGCCCCGGTTCCCGGGATCTGTGCTGGCAGAAGCACACGCTGTCACATGCTCCCTTCCGAGGCAAGCTTTCCCATCCCGGGTCCAGCTGCTCTTCCTTTCTTCAGGAAGTTCATCTGAAACACACATCTCGTGATGGCCTTTTGGCTGCACTAAATCTGTTCCAGGCTGTAACCTTACAGTCCGAGCTGCAGCTGAGTAACTCAAACGGGGACTCAGGGAGAGGAGAACAAACGTGTTCGTCATTTTTAGAACAGAGCTAAGAATAAAAAAAAAAAAAGAGTCAAAAGAAGTTGTTAGTGGGTCTGAGCCAGGGCTCTGTGGACTCTGGATCTAGAAAGCTATGAGGAAGACTCAAGTGGCTGACCCCACCTGCAAAACCCCCCTAATCCTCAGGCAAGACTCCCTATACTTGATTCCCAGAATACCTTGCTAGCGTGATGGGGAATTAAGAACCTGGAACTTGGACCCAGTGATATGATTTGGGGGATGACCACACGGAGCTCTGCCACCAGGATGGCCCTGAACAAGATGCGTCCCTCCACTGAACCTGCACAAGTGGGGGACATAACCCCAACACTTCTCCCAGCTCCAAGCCTGGGTTGTGGGAAGCAGCAAAATTGCTGAGTGAAGGAAACAGATGGGGAGCAACAGGGAGACTGGCTGACTTCAGTTTCCCAGGTTCTAGAGAAGTCACTCAGAATGACGTCATCAGTGCTGGGTGGAATGAGAATTCCCAGGGTGCCATAAATTATCAGCCGTAACATAACTGGAAGGGCTTTCGGGATCACCCAGTGGCCAGGGGTGTCAAACAAGTGGTGTGTGTGTGTGTGTGTGTGTGTGTGTGTGTGTGTGTGTGTGTGTGTATGTGTGTGTGTTCCAGCTCATCTGCGCCATGGATGACGTCATGCCAGAGTCCTGGTGACACAGGAGGGCTCTAGGCAGCAACCTCAACCAGTCACAGCTGGCGCTCCTTGGGAAACCTACCCACCATTCTTTCCGCAGGTGGGCTGAAGCCCCAGAACAAAGACCTGCCAGAGCTACATAGCAAACCAGGGCAGGGCCAAGGATGAGAGAACCCTAACTTATAGAGCATGGGCATGGGGTGGAGATGAACACAAAATGGCAGAGACCATGATGAGGCTGGATGTAAGCCACAGTGACTAACAAAAGACCTGTTTCTCGGTCCCTCTTCCTGAGCTGCCTAGCTCTGGAATGGCTGGGTGGGGTTCGGAGAAGGGCCACCTTACCCACACTGCCCTGGCTCCTTCCAGGCCTCCTGGCTGCCCTGTAGGCGCCTTTAGATATCATTGGAGCTGGCTACCTCATCCTGCCTGGGCCCATTAGCTTGCTCCCCCTGCTCGGCTTAGAAACGGAGCGAAAATTAATGGAGAGTTAATCAGCTGAGAAGAGATATTAATAGACTTGCCCCACCCCCAGCCTTCCCTGGCTCATCTCAGGCTGGAGGAAAAGGAGTCTTGGAGAAGCCTTAGTGAAATACTCCATTTGGGGACTGGAGTGGCATGAAGGAATGGTACAGAGCCAGAAGAATACACAGAAAAAGTCACTCACAACCCAACATGCCCTTCTTCTAAGAGGGTCCGTGAATTCCCGGCATCTCTAAGGACTGGTGACTTCCTCCATCTTTTTTTTTTTTTTTTTTTTTTTTTTTTTTTTGGTTTTTTGAGACAGGGTTTCTCTGTGTAGTTTCAGTGCCTGTCCGGATCTCGCTCTGTAGACCAGGCTGGCCTCGAACTCACAGAGATCCCCCTGGCTCTGCCTCCCAAGGGCTGGGATTAAAGGCGTGCGCCACCACCACCCGGCTTGACTTCCTCCATCCTTAACACACCAAGAAACTGTGATACAGTCCGTGTTCCTTCTTCATTCCTCACGCAGGGAAGCTGAGGCCCCGGAAAAGGGAGCTTGCCAAGGCCATATTGCATGAAGTAGCCAAACATCTGCTTACTCTAGAGCATTCACTAAGTGCCTGTCATACCCTGGCCCCAAGACTTTAAGACATACAGAAAATGGAAAGCAATGCCCATGTCCCCAAATCTTGTCAACCCTTAGAAGTATAGCTTGCCCCCCTTTCTCTTAGTTTGTTCCCATAGCAATGGTGCCATTGGATTGTCAGAACAGGACACTGACACTGTATCATGCTCCAGCGTGCTCCCTCTGCCGCAGTCCTCCCCTCCCCCCAGTGGGAGGAAACTAAGTTAAAGGCAGAAAGAGGATCAGAACCAGTGGACCCTGGGTCTCAGCTCAAGGTTTTGGAAGAGGTCAAAACACCTACTAACTGAACCCTTACCATGGGCAAAGGCTTCAGAAATGAGTAAACCGTTCAGGGAGAGCATAGACAGAAGATGTCCACGGGCAGAAGTGACCAAATGCCTCAGGAGGCGTGACCCATGGCTCTGTTTATGTGATTTGTTAGGGCTGGATGCAAGGCTAGACACAGACAGGGTGAAGTCCTGGGGTACAATACGCCAACTGAGGACCCAGCCCCAGAGTTGATGAAGGGGTGGAGGGATGCCAGACAGATCATGATGGCCACAGACTGCCGTCACACCATCACCCAGACAGCAGGCTCGGTTGCTTAGAATGGCCTGGTCTGGGGGAGTGGCCATGAGCAGGAGAGGTTCTGTGTAAGAGCTCCGCCCACCATGAAGGCTGACTGCTCACTGGGCTGGGAGCCTCAGCAGGCTCCTTCAGCTCGGAGCCCATTTCACCCATGATATGACTTTCCCGGAGGCCTGCTGAGGCTCTGGCTAGGAAGAGTAGGTTCCGGCATGTGCAGTCTCCCGGGGATGGTCTCCAGCAGCACTCTGACCCCACGTGTACATTAGTTCTCTGCAATCTGAAAGCAGTTTTGAAAAACTGTCCCCAAAGAGAGCGGAGGCAGTGCTGTTTTGGCACCGTGTCTAAGTTTTGCTTTTTTGGTTTTTTCGAGACAGGGTTTCTCTGTGTAGCTTTGCGCCTTTCCTGGAACTCACTCTGTAGACCAGGCTGGCCTCGAACTCACAGAGATCCGCCTGTCTCTGCCTCCTGAGTGCTGGGATTAAAGGCGTGTGCATCACCACCGCCTGGCTTGGTTTTGCTTTTTTTAAACAGTTGGTAAAGCATTTGCCTTGTGAGCAAGAGGACCAAGTTCAAGGCTCAGAACCCATGTTTCAAACAAACAAACAAACAAACAACAAAACAAGAGTGGCAGCATACACTTGCTATTCCAGTGTCAGGGAAGTGGAAACAGGTGAATTCTAGACCAGTGACAGAATCTGTCTCAAAAAGCAAGATGTGTCGAGCATAATAATATGTGTCTTTAAAATGGCAGCACTCAGAAGGCAGAGGCAGATAAATCTCTGCCAGGAATACATACATGGTGAGACCCTGTCTCAAAAGCAAACACAGACAAAAGGCAAGGTATATGGTACCTGACGAATGACACAGAGGTTGTCCTCTGGCCTACACACACACACACACACACACACACACACACACACACACACACACACACACTCACATACTCACATACACACACACGCACACACACACTCACATATACACACATACACACACACACTCACATACACACACACACTCACATACACACACACACTCACATATACACACACACACTCACATATACACACATACACACTCACATATACAAACATACATACACATACATACATACATAAACACACACACACACAGAGACGGAGACAGAGAGACAGAGAGAGAGAGAAATACAGAGACAGACAGAGACATCCCAGATGGAGCCAGACAGGGCCAGAGCCCAGCCCTCACAGGATTGGCAAAGGGGTTCCACATAGTAGCGCATGCTATGGGCTCCTAAGTTCGAACCTTTGCCCTGATCCTTCCTAGCTGTGTGACCTGGAGCCGGTCACCCCAGCTCTCTGGGCTTTATTTTCCTCACCTACAAAATGAGTGACTAATAATATGCAATTTAGAGGTTAGAATAGTCTCAAGGAAAATCCATACTATGAATAAGACTCTATGGTGAGGTCCCGACTACCTATACTTCCTCCCCAGCACTGCAAGCTCCCAGCGGCTGCTCTAGGATCACTGTTCCTGCCCTTCCACTCCCCCTGGCTAACTACCAGAGGCCTTTCCCTGACACCAGCCTCCAGCCATTCTCTGCCCTAGGCCCTGGTAGTCCCTGCCACTGGCTTATGTGTTTGCTAATCTAGGGTCTACTGATGACCTCAGCTCTTGACACACAGGGAGCTTGACAGGCTGCTCTGGAAGGACAGACGACAAGCTCCGTCTCCAGGACTATGCAAGATGCGCAATGACATACAAGCCCCATGTGGGCATGGTACAGTGCTACCTGGCTACCACAGAGGCTCACTGAGCCTAGGCACCTGCCTCTATGGGAAAGATGATTTTGGGAAAAGATCAGTACATCTGCAGGTTCCATCACCCAGCTTCAACATGGCGAGCCTTATTTCATCTGTGGCCATTCACGCGGGGCACCCCCTGCCCCAACACACACAAGCAAATGTCTGTAGAACTTGCTTTATTCTGAAGAACAACCCAGACATCTCATGCTATTAGTCTACTTGAAGAGGCCTTCTTAAAGGACTGCTAGTCATCATGTGTAACACGAATCTTAAAAGGTCTTATAATAAAAAACTCAGAGCCAGGTATGGGGGTGAAAGCTGAAAGATCAGAGAAGCAGAACAGCCAGCCACTAGTTCTTACCTCTACAAAACCCTCAGCCTCAAGAGAGCGACTTCCTGTTTCCTCATGCCTTATGTATCTTTCTGTGTCCTGCCATATTACTTCCTGGGATTAAAGGCATGTGTCACCACTGCCTGGTTCTATTTCTCTCATGCAGCCCAGTGTGGCCTTGAACTCACAGAGATCCAGATGGATCTCTGCCTCCCGAGTGATATGATTAAAGGAGTGTGTTACCACTGCCTGACCTCTATGTCTAATTTAGTGGCTGGCTCTGTCCTCTGATCCCCAGGTAAGCTTTATTGGGGCACACAATATATCACCACAATCATGTGCCTGGGCTGGACACCCAAGCCACTGACTGAAAGCACTTTGCAGAATGGCTGGTTTTGTTGAACCTCTGGGTGCTCTTCCGGGTAAGAGTTGACGAGAGAACAGAGTGAGGCAATACACACAGGCAGAAACAGTACTGCAGAGATGCTCAGTACTGCAGAGATGCTCAGTACCATAAGCCCCATCCCAGAGTCCTGATCGAAAAGTCCTGGCTCAGGAAGCAGGTTGGATTTATATTGTTGATGTCATGTTAAGATTTGTTTATCCATTTTTTTTTTTTTTGAGACAGGGTTTCTCTGTGTAGCCTTGGCTGTCCTGGAACTCGCTCTGTAGACCAGGCTGGCCTTGAATTCACAGAGATCCTCCTGCCTCTGCCTCCCGAGTGCTGGAAGATTTGTTTTTTCCATTTATGTGTATGTGTCTTGCACCTGTGTGCAGTGTCGGCAGAAGCCAGAAGAGGGTGTCACTTCCCCTGGAGCTAGAGTTACAAGTGGTTGTTAAGTGCTGAGCACCAAACTTGAGTCCTCTGGAGGGGTAGCAAGTGCTCTTGACTGCCGGCCCATCCCCCCAGCTCCTGGTTTTTGTTTTTTCAAGATAAGAATTCGCTCATGGAAGGAAGCCCAGGCCGGCATCAAACTCATGGCTATCCTCCTGGCTCAGTCTCCCCAGTGCTGGGATTTACAAGCATGAGTCGGGGATGCCTGGCTCAGAGTCTGAGTCTAGTTCAGTTACTGAGGAAGTGACTTGCCCAACCTCTCAAAGCCTCAGTTTCCCCATTTATAAAGTCAAGAAGTAACGGCACCTGCCTCGTGGAAAAGGAGCTGAGGATTCAATGAGATGATGTGGGCGCAAAGGACTCAGACCCCCCTGGCCCCCGAAGGGGCTTGCTTCCACCTGCAAAGCACCCAGGGGGCAGCTCATTCCAGACCCTACTTTCTGGAGGTGGCAAAACAGGCCAGGCAAGGGTGCGAGAGCTGTCCTAAGCCAGGTGTAGATCCAGAGAGGGAAAGGGGATCCCAAGATCTTGCGTGAGTGGGTGCACGTTGGTTTGAACAAACACAGAAGGTAGGGAACAGAGCATAGGACTGATGAGAGTCAGGGCCCACCTGGAAGAGCTCGGCGTCATCAGGGCTGTACTGGCTGGGCTCTGTCTCTGAGGTCTCGGGGCACCACTGCAGCTCCCCAAAGCACGCGGCTGAGTCAAAGTCACTGGTGTCCAGCTGGGAGAGGTCGAGCTCTGGAAAGTCAGCACACAGCTGTTCCTCCCCGGATTCCCCATCCTGAGGAGACAGGAAGGAAAGAGGTGATCAGAGCTGAGTGTGGCCACACCCAGCCAGGAACCTGCTTGTTCATAAAGCTGTGGATCGGGACTCTCTACCAAGACCCAAGTTTGCCAAATAACCAATAAATGTAAAGATCTGCCCCAATCCTTAAAACTGTTGAGCCTACTGGAAGATAAGGTGGGCCCTGCAGCACAAGGCCCCTCCGCCTCTTCCTTTCTCTTTGTACTCGTACACATCCCTCAAAACCCTGCCCACACAGTAGGTCTTTCTTCTTACCGGGACTGCTTTGTTGAACACTTTATTAGCACCTCTAAACAGTTACCATTTTATAAAAGTCCCCCTCACCTGGAAGGCGATGCCTCATAGCTAATGTCCTTTATTTTATTAGTCACAGAACAGAACAAGGAGATAATAATGTCTGACACTGAGTGATTCCCGAGCTCTTGGGAAACACCGAAGTCCACGGGCATGTTATAATTATTTATAATGTCTGAAGTGTGGAAGACCACCCAGAGGATAGGTTGGAAATAAAACCGTAACACACCTTTATTACAGAATACCACAGTCCTATCGAAAAAGAATGAGGCAGATCTATGGATCGCCTTGAAAATGTGCCAAAGAACCACCTAAGTTACGGAACAGCCTCATGCAGAAGACAATCCACATGCGTAGGGAAGGAAATGGCCACCAAGCTGCAAGCTTCCCCACGTAGGATAACATCCACGTAAGCTCACAGGAAGAGGTCTACAGAGCTCCCACCCACCTGCAGGGAGGTGAGTGAGCGTGGAAGGAAGTGACAGGGGACTCTGGTAGCAGCACCATCCTGACCAACCGTTCTCAAAGGACCAGGGCCAGCTTCGTCCTCGTCTCCTGGGGATTTTCTTTTCTTTCTCTTTTTAAAAATAACTTATTTATTTTTATTTTATATACATCGGTGTTTTGCCTACAGGTGTGTCTGTGTGAGGGCATCGGACCCCCTGGAACAGGAGTTACAGACAGTTGTGAGCTGCCGTGTGGGTGCTTGGGTATTGAACCCGGGTCCTCCGGAAGAGCGGCCAGTGCTCTTAACGGCTGAGCCATCTCTCCAGTCCCATTTCTGGGGATTTTCTATCCATGCAGACCCTCGGGCCAGGCCACCTCTGCTAAGTCACAAACTGCCAACTTTCTCCTGGTACCCAAGGTCATCCATCACCAATTATGGGACTGCCTTGAAGACTCAGAAACCCTTGAGGCAGGAGGACGGCGCTGTAGTGGGACACCACAGATTTTGAGGGAAGTAGCTGAGGCCTGGCTATCCAGAGTCTAAATTTCTACTCATCAGCCACCAGCCTGATAGGGAAGGCCATTCACATGACCTTCTGAGGCCCAACTGTCTCACTATAAAATGGGCACGGCACCAGTGTCTTACAGGCTCAAAAGTAATTGAGGTGGAGTTACAGTCCGGCCCCGTAAGTACTCAATAAATGTCAGCTAAGGGTAGTGACCTCAGAGAAAGACAACAGTCACAATAAAAGCAGCCGAGTTCTATGGCAGATGGGTGGGACTGGCCTCAGGGGGGGAAAAAGGCAAACACGACACTCAGGAGAAATAGGCTTTTCCCTGGCCTTTTCCTAATTGTTCCCACTTACTAGGCCTCATAAATTATGAATAAATGTATATAATTAGCTCAACTTGAAACAGGAAAAGGGCTTTTACCCAAATTTGGGTCAAATATCTTAATTGGCATTTTGCAAGAATCCGGCCTATAGGGGCAGCATGGGAACCAGGCCTCTCTGCCCGTGGCCATTCCTGGCTGAGTCTCAGGCCAAGCAGCACTGTGCCAGCAAATGTGCTCCAGGGGGCGGGGGATGTCCCTACCATCCCCGCTCTCCATCTTCTCCAACACACGTCCATCCAGTAGCCCTAAGTATTGAGCTGCGGAGTTACTCAGAACCATGTACTGGAGAATATGCGACAGCCAGGAGTGGAACAGACAAAACTGACCACTGTCCTCTCAGAGGTGGACCCCTGGGGCTGAGGAAGAGAGGGTGCTAGGCAACCCACACAAAAGACATGATTAGAGCCATCTCCTCTTATCTGTACAGAAAATTCCAGAAGTAAGCAATTCAAAAGTTATAAATTATGCGCCATTCTGATCTGCATGGTAAAATCTTAAGTAGTCTGGCCCTGTCTCTGAGTCCTCCATTTGTCCAGCGTACCTATAGGGTGTATACTGCCTGCCCATTAGGGTCTCCGGAGTCATCCTCATTACCGACAGTCTGTTGTGGCATGACGGTGCTGTTTCCAGTGACCGATTATCTCACAGCAAATGCCCCAAAGTTCAAGAGCAGCCATGCTGCCCTGGCAAGATGCTAACGTGGAGCCATGAAGCACTTCTCGTAGGGGAAAAGGCAAGCTAGCGCTCTAATCAGGAAAGAGAAGAGTCCTATGACAAGGTGGGTTAAGGTCTAAGACGCAATCTAAGAATTTGTGAAGGGGTTGGGGGGGGGGAATTCCACGCTGATTTTGCTATCGCACGCACGCACGCACGCACGCACGCACCTCAAACGTTTACAGTTAAGGTCGCAGTACAGAGTGAAAGCTTAGTACAGGTGGAAAGGGCTTCACATGTTGTGCACATGCATAGAAAAAAAAAAGCCTACAGTATTCGGGGTCTGGCGTTCTCTGTGGCTTCAGGCATCTACCTGGGATCTGGAACACAATCTTCAAGAATAAGAAGGACCACTGCACAAATTGTGACGAGGCTAGCTAGATGCTTCTGGGCCTAGCTGGGAGTCTGAAGGTGAGAGGGGACATGCTGCCTTAACCCTGAATCCCTGCGGTGAGCCAGCCACGGCAGCCACCCCAGCCACGGCAGCCACCCCAGCCACGCCAGCCACGGCAGCCACCCCAGCCACGCCAGCCACCCCAGCCACGCCAGCCACGCCAGCCACGCCAGCTCTGAATCATCCATGCTCCACAGCTGCTGCCACTAAAGGTGGGTTCTCTCCGCTACTTCTTGGCACTTCTGTGCCCTTTGTACCCGGTCTGTGGCAATGCAGCTGGAGGCTTTGGTTCCACGTTTGGGCCATTTTAAAGCTGGAACAGCTGTGTGTAAGTCTTTCTGTGGACATACGCCTTTATTTCTCTGGGGTGTATATTAGGTCTGAATTTGCTGGGTCATTTTGGAGCACGGGGAGCTAACTGATTTAGATGGAGGGGGTGAGGTGGGGGCAGGTAAGGCTTCCTAATGGAGCAGACAGAAGCCAGGTGATGGGGGAGGCAGGAGGGGCACTAGACAGGGCGAAGACCTCAGTAAGCGCGAGCCTAGGACATGCTAACGTGGATGGAGGCGCTGGGTGCTGAGATCAGCAGGCTGCAGCTCATTGCCTGGAGCTGGGGCCGGGGGGGGGGGGGGGGGCAGCGGACGGAGAGGCAGGTGGCAGCCGGATCAGGTGGGATTGTAGGAGATTTGGGTTTTACTCGGAGTGTGATGGGGGGGGGGGGGGGGGTAGGGTCAGCGCAGCAAGGGCGGCATTAGGCTGTTGGAGGCATCCAGGAGACAGGAAGCAGCAAGCTGGAGAGCCATCACCCAGGGCCTGTAGAAGGAGGCCCTGAAGCTGGGACAGAGAGTGTGAGTGAGACAGCAGGGGCCTGCCGAGCAGCAGAGCCTTCAGCAGTCAGCTCTGCTACCTCCTTCGTCTCTCTGACCCCAGCCACTCAGAGCGGCTACCGCCACAGCACCCACTTTTGAGAAACAGCCTTAGAATGGAAGCTTCAGATCCCCAGTTCAGCCAGGAGCCAGCAGTCCTGAAAGGTAGCCCAGGTGGAGAATGACCTGGGGGGCGGGGGTGGGGCGCGGGTAGAAACTCCTTGCAGAACCGGATAAAAAGACCGGAGGGTGCGGCACAGTGGTCAAGCGCCCGCTTTTTTAGCATGTACAAAGTTCTAGGTTCAGTCAGTCCCCAGAACTGCCAAAAGGAAAGAGAAACACAACGAAAATTCTTCACACGTATGCAACATACACGTGTGCACACAGAATTCACACACACAACTCTGAGGTCTTTGCTGCCTCCGTCACTTGGCAGATGTGGAAACTGAGGCCCATGGCGGATAACAGGTCGGCTCAGGTTCATCGGGGAGTGTCCCTCCTTGGCAACCACACCACTTCCTTCACAAAATACCCATCAATGCCCATGATGGCTGCACATATTGATCCCCATAGCAGCTCAATATACTCAGGGCAGAGCCAGCATATAAAAATAAAGAGCCGCAGCCTTGTACCCTGGTCAATTAGGCCCAAGACCACGCTCCAGCTAAAAACCATTAGGCGCTCTGCTAATGGGACATTCTTGGCCTTCTCTACATTTAGAGGCTTTTGAAGGGGTGCCTAAGGTGACCCAGTTCCCTGGGAAAGGTCTTAGTCGGGGCTTTCTGGCCCGGTCCCAGCCACCTACCTTCTATAAGCTCTGCTGGTAGAGCCAAGAGGTCACACAGCACAGGGCTAATAGCCACTGCTATTATTGCGTGCCTACTATATGCCAAAAGCCATGCGAATGCCTCGTGTACACCTTCTCATCAGAGTCCTAGAACAACCCTAGATGCTACTGGGCAGGAGACTGGGGCACGGAGGTCACCTGAGTTTCTTGCTACGGCTGCAATAACAGCATACTCTCTGTGTATGGTACCTCAACAACAGAAAATCAGGATCCATAGGCCCAGAGGCTAGCAGGCTGCCACCAGGATGCCATCGGGGCCCCTCCAAGGCTTTCAAGAGAAAGAACTGCTCTGTCTCAGTCCCCTCTCTTTGCCTTGGAGGTAGCCAGCTTCCCTGTCTGCACACATTTCCCCCTTTTGATAAGGACCCTAGCCGCACCAGATCAAGGCCCACCTAACTGACCTCAATGGAGCGTGATCCTTTCTGTAAATACCTTATCTCCAAATAGTACCCAAGGTCCCCGAGAGGTGAGGCTGAGTCAAACCCGAGGCTTTCCTCTAAAAAGCCGGTGCGACCGTCTATTACTGTTGGTTGAGTATGAAAGAACACTGAAGACCATTCATTCCCACTTACAGAGGGGGAAGTGTGGCTTAGGATGGGGGTTGGGAATGGTCCAAGTCATGTGGCTGAGCAAGGACAGGTCTGGGGACAGCAGCAACACCGCACCATGCCCCCAGCTTCCTGTGCACAACTTGCTGCCCACATCGGCTCCCCTACAGAGCGGCTGTGCCATACGGCCCTTCCTCTGGCAGCACCACACCCCTCATCTGAAAGGGTTATGGCTTCCTTGAGCCAGGGATAGAAATGACCCTGGCAGAGGATTTGCAAGGCTTCACTCCAGACTCACATAAGTGGCTTCATTGGAAGCTTGTGTATCTTGTTGGAAATCGATCCCCTGCTTCAGAAAGAATGCATCTTCAGGGGAAAAAGAAAAAAAAAAAACATCCAGTCCAGTTTTCGAGCCTACAATCAGCAAATCTAGCTTACTCCACAGAGCAAATTCCCAGAATTCCTGGGTGGAAGGGAGGAGGGGTGGCAGGTAGATGCAGGGACAGCTTATGTCTTTCAGTGGATTCTAAGAACTTGAGACTGGAGAGATTACAGAAAGAGTTGGTCCCTCTTGCCCAAATCTCTCCTACGATCCTTGAATTTATCTAATGTCTCAGAGCCACATAAGCTTTGGGGCAATATTTAGGCTGAACCCAGCAGGAAATGAACAAAATCGGTAAGTGAACTCGCAAATGAACTTCCAGAGTGGAAACACAAGTACTTGTATTGAGGTGCCAAGCAGTTAGGCCAGGTGGGCAGCAAGCAGGCCCCGGCCTTGCTGCTGATATTGCCTCTGAGATCAAGACAGTGATATTCGCTTGGTTTTACAAACACTGACAGTAAGGAGAGTCCTACCTCCCAGGCCTCTTAAAAAGTAAGGAAGAGGGCTGCAGAGATGACTCAGAGGTTAAGAGCATTGGCCACTGGCTGCTCTTCCAGAGGTCCTGAGTTCAATTCCCATCAACCACATGGTGGCTTACAACCATCTACAATGAGATCTGGTGCCCTCTTTTGGTGTGCAGGCATACACGCAGGCAAAACACCGTATAAATAATAACGAGGAGGAGGAGGAGAGGAGGAGGAGGAGGAGGAGGAGGAGGAGGAGGAGGAGGAGGAGGAGGAGGAGGAGGAGGAGGAGGAGAAGAAGAAGAAGAAGAAGAAGAAGAAGAAGAAGAAGAAGAAGAAGAAGAAGAAGAAGAAGAAGAAGAGAAAATAAGCCAAGTGCCTATGCTAGGCCCTCCATGAGTGACCCCACAAATTCATACGTTCAAATCCTGGTCCCCAAGGTGAAGAATGATAATAATGTTAGGAGATGGGGCATTTGGGAGGTGACTGGGTCATAGGGTGGACCTCTTGTGAGTGAGATTAGTGTCTTTAGAATTTAGGAAGCTTTAGCAGCCATTACTAATCCATTACAACTAGCCTAGTCTAGACCACGACCCCGAGCCTCCATTACTTTCTAAGAAAGGAGGAAGGGAAATACACACAAGTTATTCCCTTCTTCTCTGACATCCTTGTTTGGTCTACCTCCCACCCGTTCCCTCCCAAGTGGGAGGAGTCCCCTGACTATCCTTGGGAACTGTTCCTCCCCTAAAGCCAAGAGGCCAAAGTAAGCATGTCTGCCCCAGTGGGCAGGATTGGATACAGGCTTTGTGTAGCATTTGGTTAAGAAGGCTCAGCTCTTCCAGACAGGCTGGCAGCCATCTTTGCCAGCGCCTAGGAGCAGCAGCCTAGACTGCCGCAAGCTAGGGCAAGACAGAGCCAAGCCGGAGAGGTGGAGGAGTCTAAGAAAATCACTTACACACTGGCTCCGGCTGGGTCTGAAGGTAGTGACTCCCTGCGCTGTGCAGTTGTGCATGTGTGCAAGTAAATAAATCCCTTCTAGGGCCGGGCGGTGGTGGCACACACCCTTAATCCCAGCACTTGGGAGGCAGAGCCAGGTGGATCTCTGTGAGTTCGAGGCCAGCCTGGGCTACCAAGTGAGTTCCAGGGAAAAGGCGCAAAGCTACACAGAGAAACCCTGTCTCGAAAAACAAAACCAAACAAACAAAAAAATCTAAACTGCATGCAAGCTGGAGTTTGTACCACTTATCAATGACCAAGTGACGGCTAATTCATCTCTCTTACATTAAAAAAAGAATCCAATCTTCTTGTTGTCTTCCAAATTAATACAAAACTCCTAAAGCAGTCTAGAAGAACTGTAAAAAGTATAGGCAAGCTTTACCTCCCCCTCCCCCAATTACTACAGCATCATCTGGAATAACATACACACAAATGCAAGGAAGAATAAATGGATAAAATGGGGGTGCCCTGAGCCCAGCCTGAAAAGTACCGAACTGCCTGAAATCAGAGATCCTTGGAAGGGCCTTCCCCTCAACACTCAAGGCTAAACCCTTGGGCCAGGCAACCATGGAAGTATCTGGCCTTGGGCCAGCTGAACACAACATGGTGCTCAGCCCTTTACGGCCAGGCCCCAAGCCCTAGCCAAGTAAGTGGTCAGGGACCCTAACAGAAGGATTCTAGGTCTGGTAAGAATGGACGCTCTAGCTGAGAAAGGAAGACAGGGTCCAGTACTCACACCTGGCCATGAGCTTACCCCTGTCAGCTGCAAAGGAGCCAAGGTAGCAGTGTGCTTGGGACAAGCGCTCTGACCCAGGGTCAGGGCATCAGAACCACCCTGGACAGCAACCTCTGTGTCGTAGCCCAGCTCTACTCAGAACTTTCTTACCATGCTAGTGTTTCCATTGGTTGTAGGCATCTGATCTGCAGTCTCCAGCAGGCCGGCCAACCAGGTTAACTGGTATGCTCCCATCCCGCATACCCTCATCGCTCACCTACCTGCTTTCTAGAGCCGGTGATCTGCCCGGTGCTGCCTCCTCCCAACTCCTTTGTTACTATCAATTTTAAATAGTTTTTAACTAGAAAATATGAGTAGATAAGAAGAGAGCTCTGTGAAAAACTAAGGTGTGGGCTGTGGAAGGTTCCAAGACTCTTGAGTTACTAAAACAAATGAACAAAAAAATCTGCGTTCAAGTTTCATGCGGATGAGATCCTAATCAAAGATGAGACCCTGACGAGGAAGGAGATCCGGATCAGAGATGAGGAGGTGAGAGGCCTCGGAAAGCATCTAAGATCCAACTGTGTGGCTCCCCCAGCAGGACATGGGGGGCTCCAGCCCTGGGGTGAGAACGATGCTGGAATTACTGGGACTCTCAGTTCCACAGTCCTCTAGCCAAAGAGGCAAGACGAAGGCATAGAAAACGTGGCTTTGTTAAGAGGATAGATGCGGCATTCATTCCATGACGTGGTGCTCTGACCTTTTCCTAGGAATTCCCATCCCCCCTACAGCCCCTCTCTCCGCCATCAGATAAGCTGTGACGGCTGAACACCTACCTAGTCTACCTCCACTGCACCAGAAACAGCCTTGTATCAGTTGGGGGGCACCCTAAGAAGGAGGGCGCAGGAATGGTTCCTTGTCACGCTTTCCGAAACGATTCTCTCATCTTGCAGGTAAAGAAATCCGAGGCTCACAGAAAAGGGAACAGGGGAAGGTCACCCAAGATCCACCCAGCCAGCTCCAGGATCTCCCTGTATAAACTCTTTTCAAAATGACAGGTCACTTCCTCCACAGCTGTGGTCCCTGTACCCAAATTCTGGGTAAGAGTCCCGCCTGCCATGAAAAGGGGCGGGAAAGAGAACAGAGGTTCACAGGGCAGGTGCTATCTTGCTTAGACATCCCTTCCGGACTCCCTGTGGCCTCCAAGCAGTCCCTTATCTCTCTGAGATCTGTGAGCTTGGGTTGCTGGGCAGGGTGGGATTACCTGGGGGTTGGGAGCTCTTGCAGGACCTGGTTGCAGGCCTTTGGAGTCCAGTCTCCCTTTGGCACCTGGGACTGGGGGTGAAGGTGGGGGTGGGGGTGGGGGTGGGGCAGGTACTCTCTTCTCTACCCATGGCAGCATGGATACTGGATGGTGACATTAGGGCCTCTCAGCAGGCACACTGACGCCCAGGCCCAGGAAGGCACTGTTTGTTTTTAAACAATAAAAGCTTAGTGTATGTTGTGGCTTGGGCTATGTACTTTGTGTTTGCCTGGCCTTGCCGCTGATTGTATGCACTTGAACTCAAGGGCCTCTTGAATTCCCACGAGAGTGGCAGGAAAGACACTCACTTACTCAACTGCCAAGCGATGCCTGCATGAACATCCAGAGGCAGAGCTAGCCCTGGCCTGCGTCTTCTTATTCGTCGGCAGCCATTGTGCCTCTGGGCATCTCCAGAGTCCCCGCTGCATGCATGTGGGCTCCCACCTGGGGCCGTCGGCACTGGCACCCCTCACCTGCCAGTGTCTGCTTCCCTCACGGTCTCCAACCCATGGCCACTTGTCCAGGCCACCCCGACTCTGGCTTTGCCAGCTCCCCGCTGAGATTCTCTCAATAAGCACTTCACTTCCTGGAATAATTTTCACTACTTTCAAGCACGCAATTTAGTGGCATTAACTACATGTATCCACACTGTTGTGCGACCATCACCAACCACCCACTCCTGAACTTTTCTCCTGTTTTAAATGTTTCTGCTCCTTCACCAGGAGTTCTCAGGCAGCAGCCGGGCCCTGCCCGCAGCGCACAGCATAGTGTCTGGCATGCAGTAGGTGCTCAGCGAAGGTGCTGTGCAATAAACAGGACCAGTGCTTTCTGAACTGTGAAGGGCAGTGAGCAAGAGTCAAAGAGCATGCGTGAATTTTTTTTTTTCTTCCAGACAACTCCCAAACAAAGCTCGATGGCGTTTACAGCCTCAGTTAATCACATAATAATTTCACGTCTGTCAAAAAAAAAAAAAAAAAAAAGGCCCCGTGTTCCTTTTCTCTCCTGGTTCTAGGCCCCTTTTGTGAGGTCAAGAATTAAGCTATGTGATCGTACAAGCCAGCTGACATCAACACTTACCATTTCAGCACCATTCCCTCGGCCCAACACGAGCGACATCTATCAGTGGCTGAAGGGCAGGCCCAAAAATAAACCACTAGGATCAAATGCCACTCGGAGCTGCTCTGCTGATACTCGAGTGGCTAAGAGGCCTTGGGAGGCTCAGTGATGGGGTTAGGGGGTGGGGATCTGTCACAGTAATGTGCAGGAATTGGAAGGCAGAACCGTAGCTGAGAAGAGAGTAACTTAGGCATCAGAAAGCCAGGCAGCCAAGGCCATCTTATTCTAAAAGCCACATTCAAGAAGGGGCAGGGGGAGGTGGAGACAGAAGAGCCACCCATGACTAACAAACGACCAGAACTCTAAAGGCGGGGTGGGCCGTACTGAGTTACCCCTTCGCCGCAGGCTCTGGTACAGCCACCCTGGCACTCCCAGGTTCCCGCCTTTATTTTTAAAATTGGTACCTTTATACAGATTATTATTGTTTTGAACAATGAATTGAAATCCAATTTATTTTGATGACTGAATTATTTGCCCAGGAGCCAAGGGCCTTCCTGGCGGAATGCAGTAAAGGAGGTGCTCCGTGTGTAGGAGACGAAGATGGAATTATGCCCTAAGCCATGTCATTAGCTGAGCCTCGGGATCTCCACCTCTACCTCTCTGCAATGGGACCGCTAAGCCTTCCTTGGCTATGGCCTTGTCCTAGCCTGTTTGGTGAAGTATTTTGAGTGGGAAAGTGTTTGGGAGAACTATGAAATGCTTTCCGTAGGAAAGGTTATTAAATTCTTTCTTCTCCAGCAACCAAGGACTAACATGAGTAGTAGTAAGCACCGTTCCGTTGGGGGCTTGAGTTTTTCCTGAGACAGGTTCTCAATATATACCCAGACTGGACTCAAACTCTTGGTCTCCAGCCTCCTAGCCTCTTGAAGATTAGCATTAGAAATATACAGCATTTTGGAGATGGAGACTGGGGCGATTGGACAGCATGGTGATGACACTTTTTGCATACATTAGTGTACATTTTGTATACTATAGTGTTTTGTTTGGGCACAATAAAAGCAAAATGAATGTTTCAAAGTTCCAGAGACCTAAAAAGACTAAGAAAGGGAAAGGAGGGAAAGCCATACACCCCATTTAAAGGCTCCTTGGAGTCCTGGAAGTCCATTTTCTCTGGTTCTGTTCACATTGACTCCCGCCCCAGCTGGCAGGAAAGACGGCAGCGCCTGGCCAGGGCTCATCTGAAAAACCCTTTGCCTGTTAGCACTGTTATAAATAACCAGAAAGGGGTTCTGGCAGGAGAGGGAAGGTCAGGCAGCCCCATGCAGCATCTGAGGAAATGTCATACTTGACAAGCCAGCAAGGTGCACGCTCACATCTTCAGCCCACCTGCCCAGGCGGAATGAGGCCTTGCTGCCACCTGCCCAGTACGAACAGCCCTGAGGTGGCCGGCTCCTTGGAGCTCTAAGCTGGGATTGGACCCTTGAGGAGTCCCCCTTCCTAGCAGGCTGGGGGGCCCTGGCAGGCTGAGCCAGCCAGGTCCTTACACCAGCCCAGGCTTCTTGGCTAGCCCTCTGCTCAACCCACCCGGGGAGCATGACTCAGTCAGTGCTCAGCCCACCAGTGGCCCTGCTGCCACACAGTGTGGGAGCTGGAGGGCCGCATGGCCCATCTGGTCCCATGGTTCCCAAGCTGGGCTCCCTGGGGAACCTCCAGACTGTTCTTTTCCTCCCCCACAGCCCCAGTAAGGCATTGGGCTTTGAAGAGAGAGGAATTCCGAGGGAGTTAATTAGATTTTCCATTTTTATTAGACAAGAACCATACAGTAGCAAGCCATCTCACTATTTAACCTTAGTGAATTCAACACAAGATGCCTGGCTCCAAAATAAAATAAAATAGCCATGTTTCTAGTTTCTATGTTTGAAAAAATGAGGTACATATTTTGCATTTGGAGTATAATTGCACATATACACATACACACACTACCCACAAGCACACTTGGATGGTGACTTTTTTTTTTTTTTTTTGGAGACAGGGTTTCTCTGTGTAGCTTTGTGCCTTTCCTGGAACTCACTTGGTAGCCCAGGCTAACCTCGAACTCACAGAGATCCGCCTGGCTCTGCCTCCCAAGTGCTGGGATGGATGGTGACTTAAAAGGCTTTAGGAGGCTAATTGGACCCAGACTGCAGACTAAACAACCACTCCTGAAGGACTCTCTCCATCACTGGGTCTGAGTGGCCCCTGAGAGCCTAGTCAAGCAGGTATTCTCCATTTGAGAACAGAGAATCTGAGGCTTGAGGGTAATATGGTTTTGCTGAGCAGGAATGTGAGTCTAGACCTAAGCCTGAATTCTGTGTTGCCCTATTAGGGCTGACCCACACTATGATTGACAAAGCAGAGAAAGGCCTCCTTGACTCTGGGCTACTAGACTCTGAAGCTCTGGCAAGGGGGCATGATCTCAATCCCCTTTGACTCCTTTGCGTCTTTCTGATTCAGAACCCAGGCAACACCTTGCAGAAGTACCCAGGGCAGGGAGCTCAGGACCCACCAGCACTCCAGCAAGCCAGGATGGACACACAGTGTGGCTGAAAACCCATCCCTGGACCACAGCTTCCTAGGATTTCCAACCTAGCTTGCCCAGGAGCCCTCTCTTGCCCACCTCTCCCTGACTTCAGAACAGTGGTCTTCCTTCCCCCAGAATACAGCTCTTGAAGTTTGGACTCGTGACCTCTGCCATGTCCCAGCCACTGTCCTGTCATTCAAATCAGGCAGATCCGTGACACCCCAAGTTACACATTCTCTGAGGCTTATTTATAACACTGTACTTTGGCCATAGCACCAACCCAGGGCCTGGTTGCCTCTACCATGCAGGAACATGAGCCTGGCTGCATCTTCTCTGGGCCGATTCTCAGCATCTAGAAATGCTCAACCTTTGTGGGAACGGTGGGAGGGGAGCTGAGGAAAGAGCCCCCACTCCTCTGGCCAGTTTTGGTAACTGCCTCACCTTCCTATAACACCCATCAGCTCCTTCACACTCTCCCCCTTGGAAGGGGGCTTCTGTATCCATTTATTCCCTATGGAAACTTCTTTCCTTTTCAATGGGTCAGATGAGAAATCCAGACACACAGACTCCCAGATAAAGCTGGTGGGAAAAAGCGATTCTCTTTGGTCCCATAGGCTTTCCTTGGTCATGTGGTTAGGGAGAGCCAGAGGCCAGGCAGGCAGGCTGCTCTGCCGGGGAGGGTTTTCAGTCACAGTGGGGTCTGCCTTCTGCAGAACGTCCAGGGGGAAGAACTGAACAGACCAAGAGAGCTGCCACTCAATCACAAGTACCCACTGACTTCTTAAGAAGTAGCTGACCCAGGATAGGAGTGGCATTGCCCACAGAGGCATTCAAAGGGGCACATTATGTCCAGGGGTCACTCAAGCCTGAAAAAGGAAGCTGGCAGCCCTCGTCCACACTACACAACACTGAGAGCAAATCCCTTCTCTCTCCTTGCCAGGACTTGGGATCACAGAGCTTGTAAGAATTCTTTAGTTCTAAAGCGGACATTCTCCCCTCTGCTCTTCCCAACAAGGCAGAAGTTAAGCCATTTTTTCCAGTAGTGATGCTGAGGTGCCAAGAGAGGAAGTGCCAGCTAGAAAGCTACCTAGCAAGTCAAAGGAAGGAAGAGGACTCCAGCCTCTGGACCTCCAGCTCCTAGCTGAAGCAGTAACAGAGAACGCCAAGTCTGAAGCCTGGAAACACATTCTCTGGGCAGTGGCATGGACCTTGGCCTGGTTATTTCTCTGAGCCTGTTTCCCATATCCCACCACTGGCTAGCCTCAGAGACCAGGAGAAGTCACCAGGGCCTTGGTACATGCAGAGTCACCAAGAGATGCCCTGGGCACAACAGGAAGCCGCAGAAGCCCCCGCAGCAGCTCCTCGTGAGGAGGAAGACGTGAAGGCATGAGTACTGGAGGGCCAAGTGGATGGGGTGAATCATGGGTGAGGGTAAGAGATCTGGCACCTGTTCACGTGTTCCTCCCTGTGGGGTCCCAGAAACAACATCCTCACCTGGAACACCCACCTTTCATGCTGATCTAGACCTCAGGCCTCAGACCCTGCATTTAATAAGCTCCCCTGGTAATACACATGCATGCATATTCAAGTTTGGGAAGCAAGAGTACTGAACTCGAGATGAGACCCCAGCCCGTGACAGAGTGCAACCTCTAAATTCTCCCAGCTGGCAATCCCCATCTAGTGAGAACGGATAGTGCAGAGTACCATCCTAGGTACTGCCCGAGGCTTGGTAAAACCACAGAGGCCAACCACCGCACCAGGAGTCTGGCAGGTAACAGCTGCTACTGTTAAGTTTTCTTTTCCTTGGTGGTGTGTGTGTGTGTGTGTGGGGGGGGGGTTTCGCAGAAGGAAGGCAGCTTCTGCTTCAATTCCAAGTCCTGCCTGCACATCTGGGAGGCGAGGCTGAGACCCCATGGGCAGCAACAGATGGGGACAGGGTGGGAGCAGAGAGGGAAGAGGACAGGAAGTCAGCAAGAAAAAAAGAGCAGCAAAGACCATCCAATCCCCAGAGACAGCGCAGCGGCTCAGCTCACGTGCTAAAGCAGGCGTGGCCAGAAGCCAGCAGGGCCTGAGCAAGGATCCAGAACCACCAGGCTGTGTCCCCTCAGGCCAGACACGACAATGCCTTTCTAGGCTCGGCTCTGAACCGGTTCTTGGGGCTAGGGCAGACACAACAGGGTCAGTAGAGCAAGCAGACTGACGCCCAGGCTATGGGCCACGCCCTGAGCAGGGTCACACATATCTAGGTTGTCCAACGGGATAAGAGGTCCCACACTGTGTAATTCTGGCCAAGTGATTTAATCTCTCTTATGTTCCCGATAACGGAGCATCAGCAGTCCCCTGTGGCGCCCTCCGGATTCTTGGGAGGATTTAATGAGAAGGGCTTCGCATGGTAGCTGGTTCAGAGTCAGTGCTCAAAAGACAATGGCTGGGCTGGAGGGATAGATAAGATGGACAGATGTTAAGAATGTGTACTGCTCTTGCAGAGGACCAGAGGACTTGGATCACAACTGTTAGCATTAGGCATCTGTATTGGCCTGCCCTTAGGGGTCCTGACAGGATATATCCTCAGCTGCATATCCTCAGCTGCAGCCGCTAAGAGCACCACCCCATTCTGTGCATTCGATACATTTCCTTATAAAAGGTAGGCCTTGCCTACTTCCTGTCTCTTTTCCTTCACTTTCATTCCCAGGGGACCGGTCCTTGCCCCTTCTCTCCCTTCCCCTCAATAAACCTCCCGTGAGGGCCCTGTTGTTTCCTGCTGTTTTTAAAATAACAACCACCTGTAACTCCAGCTCTACGAGGTCCAACATCTTCGGCCTCCATGGGCCTGTACTCATGTGCACATACTCACACACAAACATAATTCAATTCTTTTAAAGCTTTGGGGGGAAAAAAAAAAAACCTCCGGCAATGGTCATTAGTGAGATGGCTATGGCTGATGGATGAGGGCTCTGCAGTGTGCCCACCACACAGGCATGGTGGTGACCTTCAGTGCTGAGGCCGGCCCGGTCTGCAGTAGATTCCCCTCACACCTCAGAGTAACCATGGCCTCTCGCCTCCACTTGGGCTCCTTCCAGCAGTTGAAGGCAATTCCAGGCTGCTGGGTAAAGCAGCTGCCACCATCACCCTAAGATGCAGATCTGAGACCACCAAATCCCCCCAGGGTCCTCTCAGGGGAAGACCAAACCCTCTCTTGGTCTGTAGACCTTGGAGGGTCTGGCTCCTGAATTCCTTTCCTCGGTCATTTTGCTGTAGCATTCCTCTCACTCAGACCTCGGCCTTGGCCAACTGTTTTCTGTCCCTGACACACCTCAGGATCTCTCCTCACAGTGTTTTGCATACTCCATCCTCTCTTCATGGAATACAATTTCAACATGGATATTTTACCCAAGGTAATTCCTATCCACCTATCACTCTTTCCTTCCTTAGGGAAGCTTTCCTCAAACCTATAGACAACACTGGAAACCCAACTGTGCTGGGGGGTATTTGGCGCACGCCTTTAATCCCAGCACTTGGAATTAAATCCCAGCCAGGCAGATCTCTGTGAGTTCGAGGCCAGCCTGGGCTACAGAGCAAGTTCCAGGACAGCCAAGGCTACACAGAGAAACCCTGTCTCGATAAATAAATAAATAAATAAATAAATAAATAAATAAATAAATAAGTAAGTAAGTAAGTAAGTAAATAAGTAAGTAAAACCAACTGTTTCTTCTCATAGCCTTTTAGACCCAGACCCAGAACCTTCTAGAACTTATAGTGAGAAATCAAATATACATCTGCATGGCATCCTTGGTACCTGATACACAATAAGTGTTCAATAAATACTTGGAGCAATCAGGAGCCTGTCCAACCTTGAACCACCACCAGACCCACTTGTTCTACAGCATTGGGCCTCCTTTCTCACCTTCTCCTCCAGCCCCACCTACGACACAAGGCCAGATGCTGCCTGGTCCTTAGTCTACATCCAGGACCCAAAGGCCTTGTGCCAGAGGTCCAAACATTTCTAGATCTGATTTTCTTGAAAGCAGCCCGCGGCCTGGACCGTGGCCAGGGGAGGCGTGTGTTGCTGGCCTCGACAGTAAACGCTGATGAAGCTGTCTGGACCAGCTGAGCCAAGATCAGGAAATGCCAAGATTTAAAAGCATCCGGAACCCATTATTTATTGTTGCTCTTGCACTTCCAGGCTATTTTGAGCTGCAGATCGATCGGCTGGCTCTCCTCCTTCCAAATATTACTCCCGAAACTCCCAGAATTCACCTGGCCTACCTGTCAGGGGTCAGCTCCCCAACCCCACCCATCGGCAGGGGATGACAACAGCAGATATAAGATGGCTATTCTTGAGGATCAGGTGTCCCTGGGGAGTGGGGGACTTCAATGACACATCCCCAGCAACCCCAAAAGGAGGATGGGTGTAGCAGGGCAGAAATGGGCTCCGGCAGGCAAAGAGACTTGTCTAGAGATGGAGAGATGGCTCAGGGCTTGAAAGTATTTGTTGCTCTTGCAGAGGACCCAGGTTCTATTCCTAGCACCCACACGGTGTCTCATAACTGCCCATGACTTCAGTCCCAAGGGACCCATTCCCCAATTCTGGCCTCCGAGGGCACCAGGCACACTGGTGCACAGACATGCACGCCAATAAAATACCCACACACCTAAAATAACGAAAATTGAAAAATGAAAAAAAGAAAAAGATGAAAGACGGGAAGTTGCCCTGAGTCACACAGCTGGGAAATAAATGCTGAAGGAGAACGGAGCTGGGATTTGACACTAAATCTCCCAATGCCAAAAACCAGGTCCTCACCACTTCACAAGTTGCCCCTTCCTAGCTCCAGCCAAGTTCCTCTGCACACTGTGGGGTTTCTCACATCTCTGAATGCCTGGATACACCCTTCTAGCCAGGTGCAACGATCTCCATCATGCTTGTACTACTGATCAAAAAACATTCCCTCTTCAGGGCTGGACAGATGACTCAGTGGCTAAGAGCACTTGCTCCTCCTGAAGAGAACCCGGGTTCTGTTCTTAGCACCCACGTGGTGGCTCACAACCATGCGGAACTCCAGCCCCAGGAGATCCACCGCCCTCCTCTGGCCTCCTGGGGCACCAAGCACATTTGTGGTGACATTCATGCAGCCCAAACAATCATACACATAAAAATACTATGTAATTTTAAAATAGTTAATTTTTTAAATAAAAAAAAAACCACACCACCATTTCCAGCTGCAGAGCCATTGCCGTGGTGGCTGTGGAAAGGGAGGAGCAGCTCTGTATGCTTCCGTCTGTGATTTTACATCGATGCCGGGATGAACCCTTCGTCCTGCATACGTAACTGTTAGAAGGACACACAGAAACATTAAGAGTCTGAGAAAATAGAAAATAAGGGATTTCTTAGAGGAAGGGGGAGGCCAGAGCATAGTTCCCTCCTATTTAAGGTCCTTTGCAGTTGGAAGGCTTTCATTTTTAACCACATATATGTTTCAGTTTATCCCTTTTTTTTTGGGGGGGGGGGGTTTCCGAGACAGGGTTTCTCTGTGTAGCTTTGCGCCTTTCCTGGAACTCACTTGGTAGCCCAGGCTGGCCTCGAACTCACAGAGATCCGCCGGCCTCTGCCTCCCGAGTGCTGGGATTAAAGGCGTGCGCCACCACAGCCCGGCCAGTTTATCCTTTTAAACCCAATTTCCTATGCCCCATACATAGCCACCCTGACTGTCCCAGCTTGTCCCTCCTCTTACTCTTCCTCTGGTCATCTAGACTGCCAAGTCTCTCCTCCGTATGCTGTGGGATGGTCTGTATGTCAAATGTGTTGCTGGTGGGATGGTCTGTATGTCAAATGTGTTGCTGATTGGTCAATAAATAAATCACTGATTGGCCAGTGGCTAGGCAGGAAGTGTAGGCGGGACAAGGAGGAGAATAAAGCTGGGAAGTGGAAGGCTGAGGCAGAGAGACACTGCCAGCCGCCATGATGAGAAACAGCATGTGAAGATGCCGGTAAGCCATGAGCCATGTGGCAAGGTATAGATTAATGGAAATGGATTAATTTAAGCTGTAAGAAAAGTTAGCAAGAAGCCTGCCACGGCCATACAGTTTGTAACCAATATAAGTCTCTGTGTTTACTTGCTCGGGTCTGAGCGTCTGTGGGACTGGCAGGTGAGAGAGTTTGTTCTGACTGTGGGCCAGGCAGGAAAACTCAAGCTTCATCCATATGTCCATGTCTTAGGACCCTCCCCACTGGGAGTCAGAGACCCCGCAGTTGGGTCAGGACTTGCCTCCTCCCCAGTCCCCCCGCCCCCTCCACCTCTGCTGGGGTTGGGGCATGAGGCAGGCGTCTGGTTTTCTGTCTAGGCCTACAGCCTAGCAAAGCCAAGTAAGTCAGAAGCACGAAAATGGAGCCTGGGGAGAGAAGGGGAGGCAGAAAGCAGAGAATCTGAGGTAAATTCCACTCCTGGCAGCCAGCCCAGAGTTCTTCCCCGAGCAATGACTCAAAGTGCAGCTTCTGCCAACAGACAGTCCATCTAGGCCCTAAGTCACCACGACTCATCATGGCCCTGCTTATTAAATAGAGAATGCGTAAAATAGAGCCACCACTACTCATACCGGGGCAGGGACAGAGACAGGGATGAAGGGCCATTCTTCCAGATGGCTCATCTCTGATGCTCCTAGGCTCACCAGGGGCTCAACGATGATGTCATCTCATATAGCCAGGAGGCATCTATCTGTCCCTCCCCTGAGATCTGGAGAGTTGGGGACCACCTCATCATAATAACTACTGTCCTTGTAGGACCCCTTGGTACCAAGTGCCTTACAAGGCACCTCACTTTACTGTCTGACAGACACGTAAAAGCAGATAAGAGTATGCTGAGCATCTTGGGAAACTGAGTTGAGACAGGAAGAAATGTGCTCATGATTGCAGTGCTACCAGGCTCAGGACTGGACCAAACCAGCAAAGGGCCTGAACTGGAGCTTGCTGCCTAGAGCTGTGGGACTCTACGCTGGGCCCATAACCCCAGCTCCATTCTATTTATTTCCTTGCGTAGAGCCAGCCCAGGCTACTTTCTCTGTCTCTGGTCTCGAACTCAAAAGGGGCATGAAAAAGGGTCATGAACTACTCTATCTCCTTCCCCTCTGAGGTCTACCAGGGCACAATGGCGGATCTTCTTTTTTTCTTTTTTTCCTTCTTCTTCTTTCCCCTCCTTCTCCCTCTTCTTGAGATGGGGTTTCTTGTGTAGCTCTGGCTGGACTGAAACTCACTATGTAGACCAGGCCGGCCTTGAATTCATGAAGATCCACCTGTCTTTGCCTCCCAAGCTCTGGGAAAAAGGCGTGTGCCACCACCATGCCCAGCAGAAAGACAGATCCTTGCCCTGGTAAGGAAAGCATTTTCTCTGTTACAGGGAACAAGGGCACGATGGAGTCAGATGATGATGCCTTTTCTCTTTCCTCTTTGTTCGTATTATTTTTTTATTGCCATTGCTTCGAAGCAAGGTCTCATGTAGCTCAGGGTGCTGTGAACTCACTATGTAGCTAAAGATGGCCTTGAACTCATGATCCTTCTGCCTCTACCCCCAAGTATGAGGGTTGAAGTCATGCACCACGATGTCTGGAGTGCATGCGCGCATGCGTGTGTGTGTGTGTGTGTGTGTGTGTGTGTGTGTGTGTGTGTGTGTGTGTGCATTTGTGTGCATTTGTATTTGTGTGCATAAAATGGCATGTGTGTGCAAGCACTTATATGCATGTACAAAGGGACAATGTTAGGCATCATCCTCAGGAATCTTGGCTACCTCTTTTGAGACAAGGTCTCTTATTGGCCAGGAGCTCACCAATTAGATTGCCTTCTCTCCATCTCCCCAGCACTGGGATTTCAAACATGTGTCTTCTGGCCTCCCATCCTCCTTTTTGGTATGTACTCTGATCTTAGCCAAAAGGTTGAGAAGCAATAATGGTGTGGACTCTGCTCAAAGTCCCTGTAGGCTTAGCTGATGGGGCTCCTTAGAGGCACTGACAGACTGTGAAGAATACTAACTTTGAGGCCCACGAGATGGCTCACTCAGCGTGTAAAGGCACTTGCCACAACATGATGGAGAGAACCAACTCCCACTACTTGTCCTTGACCTCCATCTGTGTGCTATGGTATACACTCCTGCATGCACACAGAAAGAGAGATGGACAGACAGAAAGACAGAGGAGAGCACTTTGGAATCAGAAAGAGCTGCATAGGTTTGGGCACAATCACCCAGCTCTGTGAATGTGACCAAGATAAGATCCTCAACATCTCTGCACCTCGAGCTTTTCTTGGGAATGAGAAGATCAGGGCTATAAGGGAAGAGGCCTTGACCTTTTCTGAGCCACGGGCCCCTCCACAATACAGTGAAGGTTATAAACTTCTCAGAATGTCTGTGAATGCATAAAGTAAAAGTAAAATACAGGATTATGACGAGAAGTAGTTAATATCAAAACACATTCTTAGTTAGGGTTTCTATTGCTGTGAAGAGACACCATGACCACGGCAACTCCTATAAAGGAAAACATTTAATTGGGGTAGCTCACTTACAGTTCAGAAGCATAGTCCTTTATTGTCACGGCAGAAAGCAAGGCAGCATGCAGGCAGACATGATGCTAGAGCTGAAAGTCGTCATATCTCAATCCAAAGGCAACAGGAAGTGAACTGTCTCACTGGGCACGGCTTGAGCATGTGCATGTATATATATATGACTTCAAGGCCCACCTCCACAGTGACACACTTCCTCCAAGACCACACCCACCCCAACAAGGCCACACCTCCTAATAGTGTCACTCCCTTTGGGGGCCATTTGATTTCCAGCCACCACCCACATTTATAGAATACTGAAAAGACAGGGCTGGAGAGATGGCTTAGTGGTTAAGACAGACTCTTGAAGAGTCTGTCAGGTGGCACACAATTGCCTGTAACTCCAGCTCCAGGGGATCCAATGCTTTCTTCTGACCTCTACAAACATCTGCATTCACATGCACACACCTATACACATACACATATATACATATAATTTAAAATTGCAACTTTTTTTTTTTCAAGACAGGGTTTTTCTGCGTAACAGTCCTGGCTGTCCTGGAACTCACTTTGTAGACCAGGCTGGCCTCGAACTCACAGAGTTCCATCTGCCTCTGCCTCTGCCTCTGCCTCTGCCTCCAGGGTGCTGGGATTAAAGGCGTGTGCCACCACCGCTCAACTGGTATTTTTTATACCAGTAGTAACAGCTAGCAGCAAGTCTAGTAATTACCTACAACTTCTAATTAGCAATAAACCCAAATATTTCTAGAGTGCGTTGACAACTGTAAAGTGATATGAAAATATCTGTGATTTCCACTGGTAACAAAAATCATAAGCACCACTAACACTACTTTTGCCACCTACATTCATATTTCAAGGAAATGTTAAACAAAGATAGTTTTTCTCATCCACACTCACATACCTTGTAAGCATGAGGTTGTCCAGCATTTTACAGAAAGGCAAGTACTCTCCTCGACCTAACAGGACTTAAAGCTCCACCTTCGTGTCCACAGAGGTCTTCCGAAGGGAGTGAGGGTACTACAGAGAAATGCTCTACATGGCTCTGGGTCCTAGGGCCTCAATGTAGGGTGTGGGTTATATGAAGTGGCTGGGTAAGGGCTGTGGGCCTCAAAGCTAATCCAGAAGCTTGGGCCAGAAGAGGGCTGAGCCTCCATCAAACATAGGCACAGCAGTCCGAGCACAGAAAAAAAAATGCATTCTTGCCCTGGGTATAGCTCAGATGGGAGAGTGTTTGCCTAGTATGTATGAAGCCCTGGGTTTGATCCACAATGCTGCATAAACTGGGCATGGTCACACATGCCTAGAATCTCAACACTTGGAAGATGAAGTCAAGAAGGTTAGAAACTCGAGGTTATTCTTGGCTATATATCGGGCTGTAAGCCAGGATAGGCTACAGGAAACCTTGTCACATTAAAAAAAAAAGTGTCAGGTATGGTGCCTCTGATCCCAGCACTCAGGAGGCAGAGGAAGGTGGTTCTCTGAGTTCCAGGCCAGCCTGGGCTACACAGAGTGAGTTCCAGAACAGCCAGAGCTGTTACACAGAGAAACCCTGCCTTGAAACACCAAAATAAATAAATGAAATAACTCTGTGTTGTTTCGAGGCAGGGTCTCTCTGTGTAGCCCTGGCTGCCCTGGAACTCGTTTTATAGACCAGGCTGGACTCAAATTCTGCCTGTCTGTCTCCCGAGTGCTGAGATTAAAGGGGTACACCACCATGCCCAGCTCATAAGATATTTTTTAAAAGAACTAGCACCCTTCGACACAGCAGTCATGTCCCTGCCTAGACCTGCAAAGGAGAAAAGAACCCTATTGCATCCTGCCCCCATGACACCTCCGTCGAGGACAAGGACACCAGCCATCCTGTGCTCTCCATCTCTTGCCGTCACCACACTGGTCTGGTGCCACCCTCGTTTCCTACAAAGTTGGGGGAAAGACTCCTAACTTGTCTACCATTTGCCCATCATCCTCGCACCCAACATGGTCTCCCCCACTGAATTCAGCCACTGAATTCATTTCTAAAACGTGCAAATGAGATGATGTCCCCTCACATGCAGCTCAGAACTGTCTGAAGACCCCTACTGCACTTAGGAACCCGAACATCTAAGGCTCACCAGGCCCTTGTCAACAGTGCCAGCTCTTTACAATCGAACTCAACAGCTGGTCACTGCCCCACAGCCTTAGCACAAGCCTCTTCTATGTGGCTGGCTCTCCACCCCCCCCACCCCCCCACCCCACCCCCCCCCCCCGCCCCAGACAGAGCTTCTCTGTTTCTCTGTGTAGCTTTGGACCCTGTCCTGGAAATCTCGCTCTGTAGCCCAGGGCGGCCTTGAACTCACAGAGATCCGCCTGCCTCTGCCTTGCCTTGCCTTGCCTTGCCTTGCCTTGCCTTGCCTTGCCTTGCCGCCACCACCACCCGGCGGCTGGCTCCTTCTTGATCATCACATCAAATGACACTCTTTTTAAGAAGCCTTCCCTGACAGTTGGCTCCGCAGTGGCCACTTGTCCCCCATCTGTCACACTTTATGACCCTGACTGAGTTTTACTCTCTTCCAGAGGCACACCGTTGTGTTCACCGTTACGATTTTTCCAAGCTCACTGGAGTGGAAGCCCCTAAGTGTTGTCTCGCTTCCCACAGATTCCTAGTCAACACATAGTTGGCACTCTTCAGATTGTACTGAGTGGGCTGACCGTGTGTGAGAAAGTGAGCTAAGTCCTTGCATGTATGATGTCACTTAATTCCTTGGCTGGCATCATTCCCATTTCATATAGGAGGAAACTGAGTTTCTCCTGTCTGACTTCAAAAACAGGTTCTTAGTCACTGTATTATTCTTCTTTCAACACACACACACACACACACACACACACCAATCCTAAAAAGAAAATAAGGAAGGGGGATCATACAAAACACTGCAGAAGGATGGGACCAAAGTGACAGCATCCCAGGTCTCATGCCCTTACAAACTCATCCTGCTCAGATACCACTGACTCCTGAACCCAGTACCCAGAGGAGCCGGCAGGGCTACAGTACCCACACTTGGATTCATATTTGCATGCACAGCCGTGGGAATTTCCTACTGCTCCCTGCTCCTTGGCTGTTTTTTTGTTTTGTTTTGCTTTGAATTCTATGCCTCTAATCTCCAGGTCAGGTTTCCAGAGCTCTGAAGTGTCCTCAGCCTGGGAAGCTGCCCAGCTAAGGCTGCCTGAGCCTAGGGGTCTGGGTGCACATTTGCAGAGTACCAGTCGGAACAACCTTTGGTTCAGCCTCTACCTAATGCTTTAACCACCATGATGGCAGGTGTTGATGGGAGGATCCATCTGTTTGCTGCACAGGTGAGGGCTCCTGGGTCCCAGCGAGGGCCACTAACTTCCTTGGGAAATGCCCAGCTAGGGAGGTGGTTGAACTGAGTTAGGAAACCAGGAAACCTAACACCCTACTCCATGACATTTAACCTCTCTTCTGTAATAAAAACAAAAGCCTTCTTGTTTCAGAGCTGTTCCCAGGGATGCCCAGGAGGCAGAATTACAGAATTGTGAGCGAGAGGGAACCTTTGCCTCAACAGGTCTGACTGAGAGGGTAGGAAGTATGTGAGGCCTGGTGGTGTATGGTGTGTTTTGTTTTGTAACTGGGATTGAACCTAGCGCATCATGCATGCCAATCAAGTGCTCTACAACTAATTCATTCCTATCCTCAGCCCTCTTTGTACTTTTTGGTTTGAAATAGCATTTAGGGGCTTTCACTAGGTAGCCAAGGTTGGCCTTGAACTTGTGGTTCTCCTGCTTCAGTCTCTTGGAATAGCTAGAATTAAAGACCTGTGCCATTCTGCTTGGCTGAGAAAGCCTTTGCTGGAGTATCTGGCATTTCTTTGAGCTGTATTATGCTACCCTGTGTGTCCCCATGGCCCTGGACACAAGTCAAGGTATACAGGGGTCATATATCCTTGGGGCACTGGGCCCCATGATGGACACACTCCAGGAAAGCAGGTCCAGTGGGTAGGGCTTGCATTCCAACCTGGTGACATCAGGGAGGGCAGGTGCCGGGCAGACAGCGTGCCACCAGCAGCCGCCACCAGCAGCCGAGGGGGCAGCTGCTGTGCAGGAGTTGGCCTCAAGCAGAACTGCCTGTGACCATTTTAGCCATGTTGCCAGGGGGCAGCCCTGGCCAGGACAATAGGCCTCCTTATATAGGACAAAGTGGGAATCTGTGCCCACTCTTCTAGCTCAAAGGCAATAAGCACAGAAGAAATGAAACAAGCAACTGCCATTAAGAGGCAAGCTCATCTCTACCATTTTCTCTCTCTCGTGCTCACCTGTGCATCCACGCATGCATGGGTAGAATAAAATAGCCATTCAGAACAAAGTGCTCTGATCCGGGGTTCTCTGGGACTTAGCTCTGCTAGACCTGCTCCAGGCGAGTCCCGTTGACTCTATGGGCCTCAGTTTCTCCACATGGAGATGCAAGAGTCAAACTAGGCACTGCCTATTATCCTTCTGACCTTAATGTTTGTTAATTCCACAGAACCAGACAAACTTCCCATTCACTGAGGTCTCAACACATGGCTGATAACATCTGTCACACTGGGAAGGCTCCAAGAGACTTCTCTTGGCCTTCTTTATCCAAAGTTGACTGTTAACCTTCCTTTGATAGTTTATATATCAAAAGGTGCTGGCATGTTTTACTGTTCAGACTTTTAAGCCAGAAGGTCTCTTTACAACTATTCCACATTGTGCTGTAAAAGCAATCCCAGATTCCACGTAAAGAAATCTATGTGGCAGGTTCTAATAAAACTTTATTTATGGGGCTGGAGAGACGGCTCAGTGGTTAAGAGCTCTGGCTGCTCTTCCAGAGGTCCTGAGTTCAATTCCCAGCAACCTCATGGTGTCTCACAATCATCTACAATGGGATCTGATGTCCTCTTCTGGTGTACATGAAAATGGAGCACTCATGTACATAAAATACATGAATAAATAAATAAAATTTTTAAAAAATTTTATTTACAAAACCAGGCTGCTGCCAGGAGTTAGTCTATGGAGCTGTAAAGAAATCTGCTAACTCCTGGAAAAACCATCGTACCAACCTCTCAACACACAGTAGGTCCTCTCTTTGCCTTGCACTCCAGGCACTGGGGTCTTTAGAGGGGCTATTTCCACTCTGGTAGAGTTTCCGGTGGCCATTTTTCCAGCAAACATACCTCTTTGAAATGAGCTCACTGTCTTCAGGAAATGTCACAGCTCCCTGTTTGAAGCTGTCCCTGGCCTGCAGTGACTGATCCATCACCCCTGCAAGCACAGGCTATATCTAAAAATGAGAGGCTCGGGGCGCTGAAGGAAAATCGCTTTGGGGACAGCAATTTAAGGTCTCTGTGATGGTCCCAACAAAATGGCTCACGAGATTCAGGAAGACAAGGCTGCTGTGTGGGACATGTGGGGAAGTTGGGATGCGCCTTGCCTTCCCACAAATACTTGTGGCCTGATCACCAGGCAGGGTGATGCTGGGTACTTCTTTAAGCAGCATGCTGGATCTTTCAGGAGACAGAGGCTGCCCTAATGAACTAGCATCCTTCTGGTTTTCCCCTAGGACTTGATGATCTAACGACATCTCCCTGCTGGCAAGAAACCTCTCCTCTGAGTCAGGGACTCCTTCTGGCAGGCAGTAACACTCCAACCTACACAGAGCACAGCTGCCTCACCTGTTCCCAGGAAGGCCAGAAGGAAGGAACAACCCAGAGGTCAGAAAGAAGGAGGGACCCACCTAGGGCAGACATAGAGATCCACGGGGAGATGGGCTGGAGATGGCAACTGAGGAAGTCTGGTCTGTCATTTCATCTGCACAGCTCAAGAAAAGGAAAACTTCTGCTGTGGGGTCTTAAGGGTGGACGCAGGACACCAGTGGATGACCGGCACATTCTTTTCCTCACAAGGGAGGATGTTAAATGAAGCTGACCATTTTCCTTTTTTTGCTGTGATTTACCCAGAGGGTGATGGTTGCCAACCGTGAAGGTGGCTAGAGCATCATCACAGGCTGATCTAATGAGAAAGGAGAACTCAGCGTAGGCACACTTCTGTCTCTGCTCTGGTTCATGTTCATCACAGTCTCACGAGGTGAGAGCCAGCACCAGCCCACCTTACAGATGCCCAAACTCAGAGGGCACCACAGACAGCCACTGTAGTCCCTTGGGGACAGAATCAGAATCCGAGCTCTCCAGCACTAGCGTCTGCATAGAACCCATTCCGGAGGCTGGGAATATAGCTCAGTTAACAGAGTGCTTGCCTAGCTTGCTTGACGCCTTGAGATTCATCCCGAGCACCACACAAACTGGTGTGGTGGTGTGCATCAGTAATCTAGAACTTGGGAGGTAGAGGAGGAAGGACCGGAAAAGGTCAGGTCATCCTCAACGACACAGTTCAAGGTCAGCCTGGGCTACATGAGATCCTGCCATTCATAGATGGATATAAATAGAATCCCCGCTCCTTAAACAAAACCAGGAGTCCGGTTCTCTATGCCACCTTGCCTGGGCCAGGCCCCAGCATGGAATAAACTGGCTCTGGGAAAAGGTCCTTGCGGTTACTTGGCCCCTTTGGCCTCTGAGAAGATGTTCTGTAGAGGGAGGGTAGAGACTCTCCTCTCTCACCCCCACTTGCTCCCAAAGGATCCCAGCTCTCCTGTGGGAGCGCCCGAGGACTCCCAATACAAAGTCTACCTGCCGTTCCCATTTTACAGCATCCCCACCCTTAACTCCAAACAGCAGCAGGCTCCGTCTTCTCCTCCCACCCTGCCCTGTCAGGTGATGGCCCTCAGCACTTCCTCCACATTCTCTCTCTCTTTGACTTGCCTAAGGGCCACCTGTGCCCTGCTGGTGGCCCCTCCGGTGACTTCAGCCCTATTTCCCCATGAGGGAGCTCTGGACTCAAGGCAGGGATTTACAATATGTGCCCTGGACTGAGGAAGGACTCATTAGTCCTATTTACTCAGTGGGCAAAGCCTTCATAAGTGTGCCCTTTCACATACACACAGGAAAAGCATGCAGCGCTGGGCTATGGCCCTCAATATCTTCATCTATAAACCACTACAAGAAGGCCGGAGGGGACTGGTGGACATTGTCTCCTTTGCTCTTAGGGCTAGGCTAGCCTTGAAACTGTGGCCCTCCCATTCTGCCTCCTGAGTGCTAGGATTACTAGAGAACAGGGAAATCATCACACCCAGTCCTGTGTGTGTGTGTGTGTGTGTGTGTGTGTGTGTGTGTGTGTGTGTGAGTGAGTGACTGGGATTTGAATTCAGGACCCCACCCTGTCAGGCAAGCACCCTACCACTGAGCTGTATCCCCAACCCTTTTTGTATTTTTCATTTTGAGAAAAGATCTCACTAAAGTTCCCAAGCAGGACTTGAACTTGCTCCACAGGCCAGGCAGGCTTTGAACTTACCTATCTTTCTGCCTCAGCAGGCTTGCTCTACAAGGCTGGGCTCTTGTCAGCATTCCTCCAAGTTCGGTCTCTAGCCACTCACTGCCGAGTTTTCCTGGGGAGCAAAGATCCAGCATCACAGATTCCATGGCCCCCAGAGGTGCTGAATCCATCAAGGGGTTCCAAGAATCTGTACTTTATCCAAGTCCCCAAGCAGTGAAGTGACCATTACCATAATTGTGTGAGAGCGCGCGCGCGCGCGCGCGCGCACACACACAACCCCCCCCACACACACACACAACCACAACTGCCAGACCCCAATACACAGCCAGGCCCCCTGTCACCTCCAACAGAAAGAACGCACTCAGCATTAGCGGTAGGAGAGGGAACCATGGTGTGCTATATCATCTGGTCTTTGCTTAATCACAAGCACTTTGCACGCTCCTCACACTAGAGGCAGGAACAGGCCCTTTCAACACAGCCCCTCACCATTATCATCTTTTAAGCAGGAGAGGCCTCCAGGAAACAAGTGTAGGCTGTACACCAGCTCATTCTGGATTGGTCTGGTTTGGGGCTGCAGAAATAAGACAAGGATCCAGATACCAGCTGCTGACTGCAGGGAAGTCTGACCAGACAGAGCAGGTAAAGGGAGCAGGTCCTGAGGCTAAAAGCATGCTCCAAGGATTCATCCCACCCCAAGGGGTCAGCTTTCCCATGAGCTGTGGTTGGGAGAGTGGTAGTTCCCACCTATCCCCAGCAAAGGAGAAATCTGCTCACAGCTGACTAAAGCAAGCCATAAATGATACTGCAGCAAGGTCCTGGTCCCTGGATAGTACATATGATTGCCATTCATGCTCAGACAGTAAACTAATGCTTAGAGACAGTAAGTAACATGCACAAGGTCACCCAGTTAGGAAGGCAGAGAGCCAACAGGTGAACCCAGGCAGCGTGACTGGTGATCAGGCAGATCCTTAAATTTGTTCTGTGTCCCCTCTCTTACCATCCATGAAGTCTAGGAACAGCATCATCAAGCCCTGCAAGGTAGGTACAGATAAAAGCAAACCCATTTTCAATTTCATGGGTGTCAATGAATGACTGAATTCATAATGCCACTTCCTGAGCAAGAAAGGGCATGGCCCTTCCAGGAGCATGGCCGTAGATTCTGTAGTGAAAAGCACCATGATGAAGGAGTTCAGGGCATCAACTCCACAGCCAGGCTACCTGGGCCCAGACCTTGCTCTACAGCTGTCTGATCTGGGGCATGTGACTTGGCATTTATGCCCAGGTGCCATTTTCTATAAACCAAAGAGAACAATAGTAAATACTTCATAGGGTTATTTTGAGGATTAAATGAGGATATAAACAAAACACTTAGAACAGTGGCTAGCACATAAAACTGCTTGCTGCTATTTTAAGTAGGACAAAATGACTTCACATTTATGAGTTCATTTCATCCTCCTTAATGACCCTGCTTAGTTCTCAAGAAGGAATGGTTTGCTCCATTCCGAAGACGAGGAAAAGGAACTCATCAAGGAACATGCCTTCCACAAAGTCACACGCCCAGTTAGTATAACTTGGAATTCTCAAGTCACCTCCCAAGAAAGCCTCTATGTTACATTTGTCTCTCTTTTGAGCCCTAAGGCAATACTTAGTTTTGCTCTGTTGATTCATGTCTAAAGTAGAAGATCTGGGAGCAAGTACATGAATGGCTCCTATACAACGAGCATACCCACTATTTTTAGTGTCTTTGCCCACTGCAGACATTACTAATCAACACAGGCCTCTTTCCTGCTGAGCCAGAGCACAGCATTGAATTTTCCAATGGTTGTTTCTCAATCAAGCACAAATGGAAGATGATCAAACCCAATTTTTCCACTCCATAGAGACAATCTTTTTTTCCAAACTCGGGATATTTCTCTATCTAGTCATGACAGGAGATGGTCACATAGCCCTATCCATATTCTTATATACATTAACCTTCCCTACAGAGTCCATGATAAGTCACAGTGCCCCATGTGGAGAAGACTATCACAGCGGCATCCATCCTCTACATTCCGACTGCTCCACACAGACATCCTCACCTTCCTGACTACCAAGTCACAGCAGCAGGTGCTCTCCACTTTCTGCACCAGCAAGACTCCTCTTGTGGTTATGGACACTAGCAGAGTGTGTGCTGAGTAATTTGTTACTAGCCACAGTTAAATCCTAACTGGGAAGGTGACTGCCATGTTTAAAGTTGGGGAGTGTCTGTGGGCATCAGGGTCCTCTTCATCTGAAGTCTGCTGCGTCAAGAGAGGCTGTGCCATAGACACATTCTTGCCTTAGTGGTAGTCTCAGAACCCAGTCCTGAGCAATCAGAGCTGTCTTTCTCAACTACCATGATGGGCTCGGTCGGTCGGGACTTACCATGTGTCCTATTAGACAATGAGAGTTAGCCCAGGAGCAAAGGCTGATGTTATTGGAAAAGAAGTATCCTCCCCACCGCCACCAAGCTAACCCACAAGAAACCTCATGGGAGCTCGCACTGGTAGCAAAGCCCTGTAATAGGAAGAGAGCAAGTTCAAGACCTGCCGGGGCTAAGTCGCATGTGAAAAAGTGAAACTCTGTTTCAACATTCACTATTGAAAGGGGGACTGGGGAGATCTCCATGATAGAGTGCTGACTCGGTATGTGTGAGGCCTTAGTCAATCCCCCAGTAGCAGGAGTGAAAAAAGAAAAAACACTTTGCCATTTCCCCCTTTGACTGGGGGAAGCCAGAGAGAAAATAAAGGTGCTATACAGGAAGGCAGGGTTGAGAGATGGTGTTCCTGCATCCGATGGATCCACATTTTCAATGATAGGAATTAGTCGATTTCTTTAGAAAGGAGGTGGCTGTGAATCAGCCCTGCCACTTAGAACCAAAACAGACCTGACAGCTAAATATACTGTAATGAGGGTAGGAAAGAAACTCAATACAGGCACGGCCCCTGTGGCTTCTCCTCCCACGCCCATCATTGGTACACAGGCCAGCAAGCCTGGCTTTTTAAATCTATTTTATCCCCTACATTTGTGTGTGTGTGTCAGCATGCAGGAGTTGGTTCTCTCGTGCCGCCATGTGGCTTCCAGAAATTGTACTCAGGTTGGCAGGCTTGGTGGCAAGAGCCTTTACCTACTGAACCATCTTGCCACCCGGTCCCCAAGCCTGGCTCCTTAACATGTCTGTTGTGGTAGAAAAAGAAGAGCCATGGGAATCAATGACCTTAACCCCCTGGTTCACTTTTGATGCATTTCTGTCTACTAGTCACCCTGGACACCTAATAAAATTGGTGAGCCGTGTGGCTTAGCGCTCCTCTCTTAGGCATAGGAGAGACTTCGGCTTCCATGGGACAGAGCTATTCATTTGTCATCGTTTGCTGCCGTCTGATGGTCTCCACACTTATCCCTCACCTTTGTTGCTACCAAAGACGCTCCTGCCAAACCCTCAACCTTCAGTTCAGCAGATGGCCTGATGCATGCACACAGCAGAGGCCCACCCTTCGGTGAGGGTGTAAGCAAGCGTGGGACAGCAAGTGTGTAGAGCATGCCTTTGCACAGTGGCTCCTGCCCTCAGGCATCTTCCTACAAAGAAGGGTACTGGCTTACACCTTTGGGTTGCCTTTGCTCTAAATCAAGCATGGTGTAAGCCTCGGGCAACTAACCATATAGACGTGGGGTTAAGGATAAGCAAGTCATTCCATTCTTTGTCCCCAGTAGTGCCGTCTTGGGTTAGAGTACCACTGGTGCCAGTCAGTCACAGCTCTGGCCCCCAGACATACCCGGAATACTCATGTGGCACCTTCAAAAAGGGTCGTGCCTTTGCCTAGAAGACTTCATAGGAGACTGGAGTCCCAGGAGCCAGAAAAATGGCATGGCTGGCGTCTAGTACCACAAGATAGAGGAGAAGAGCACAAAAAGGCCATGCTAATGAAGACATAGGACCATTTGGGCCACCTGGTTCCTTCACCGGCAGCTCAGAAAGGGGTACTATCTATCTTCTTGTGCTTACTAAGCATCAGGATGGACTGTCTCATTTGACTGTCCTAGCACCTTGAAAAAGAAACTATCCCATCCCTCTCCACAGATGAGAAAACAAGGGGTCCGAGAGCCCCAAGATAACCCAGCCTTTGTCTCTCTCCTATGCTACCTTTAGAACCGGCGAGTCCCTTAGGTGAGCGCAGATGGCCCAGTCTCCGGTACATTAAACATGCAAGACCAGAGAGGAGCTAAGCTCAGACAAAAAAGCCCACCTGGGACTCAGGGCTCCCACTGCCCTTGGGAAGACTTTATTCCCATGGCCTCAATCCTGAATATCAACGTGATGATTCCTTGTCAGTAGAGGCCAAGGTCACTTGAGGGCATGTGAACTCTTCTATATGAGAACCATGACTTCGAGGCTAAGCCATGCCAAGTCCTATCTGGAGCTGGATGGAAGGAAGAGCAGTAGGAGAATGGTGTCCCTGCTATCCAGTGTGAGCAGGAAGCCACCAGACCAAGAAACTAGAACCCATGGGAAGGAACTGAGAGGAACTCACCTGGCTAGAGTAGACAGCAGGGGCCTGGGGGGAGTAGGGTCAAGTACTAAGGACTATATCCTGATGGACTGACTGCTCAGGCCATGGTGAGGCCGGCTGCTGCCTTAATGTCATTGAGTCTACTGAGGAGGGTATGCAGGACAGAGACGGGACAGGGACAGGAAGGTTACAACCTGGCCACACACAGAATGGGAACTAAAACATCAGGTGGCTTTTCTATAGGCCAGTACGTAACAATGGGGTCTCAGGGGAGGGGAGTAAAACGAAGAGGTGAGGCCTCCTCATGAGCTAGCTGTGAGCAGGAGAAAATCAGGAGAGCCCCCTGGTTTAGGCTTGTAGCAACCTGGGTGGGGGTTGCCCTGAGGAGCCCTATTTCGAACTGGCTGAGGCAGAAGTATCTAGACACAGACGAGCAGAGCCTTGGCGGCCACACCAGGAGATCTCACACTCACCTTGGGCTAAGCTGCCCCGCGTGCATGTGTGTGGCAGAGCTGGGTGGACAGGAAGGCACGGTACATGAATCTGGCCTTGGCCATGCCCCAGTTATATAACATGATAGACACACACACTCTCTCTCAGAACCACAAAACACCCCTGTGAGACCACTTCACAGATAAGGAGCCCAAGACCCAAAGAGTTATCCACCAAGGTCCTGACTTCAGCCCATTTGGTCGCTCTAGACCCTCGTGGTCATGGTTCGCCTGATCCCTTTTGCCTGACACTTGCTTCATGAAAAATTCCACACGGGTGGACATGAAGGCACGCCTGCCATCTCAACACCCAGAAGGCTGAGGCAGGAAGATCATGAGTCTGTGGCTAGCCTGAGCTACAGCGTGTGACCCCCGCCTCCAGGTGGGAGGAAAAGAAAGAAAAGGAGGAGGAAGGAAGAGGAGACAAAACTGGTACAGCCTTAGCTGAGGTTCAACAGAGCCAAATAGGTCAGGTGGGCTAGCAGGTCAAGGCACAGTCTCATTGGTGGCTGCGTGTCTCAGGAAAGTAACAAAGGGGCCTTTGAGGTGCTGAGTAGGGCACGAAGGGCCGAGTGTGCACTAACATGAGGATGGCCTGAAGGAGCCGACAGTTTCTCTTTCTTTTAGCCCCGTGTGGCTTCAGAACCTGGGTGTGTCAGTGTGCACCCCAGGGACTCTGCCCTGTAGGCTCAGGATCACTAGCTGCTACGTGCTGGCTCCTTTTCCCCTTCCGTCCCTATATATTCCCCTCCTTGGTCCCAGAAGGCCTCTCGGCCCCTTGGGGTTGGGAGCACTTGGTGGGAATCCAGCCCTGCACCGTGGGTTCACATTAAAGCACCTGCTAAAGCTACAGGGCACTGAGGTCAGAGATTCTGGGCAGGCTGCAAGCTGAGGCACTCAGCCATGCCAGTACCCAGGGCCCCATGACCCCAAATTCCAGCTATAAATATATGAGAACCTGTCAGTCCCTGCCCATACCAGCTCCCCTCCCTCTGGCGGGAATGAAAGGGTGCCTCGTGGTGGCCCAGAGGCCTGGATACCGGCTCCTGTGCTCTGGGCTCAAACTCTCTCTTGTCCTGGGGGGGGGGGGGGGGACTCTGTTCTCCAGAACGGCAGGCATCCATCAGCCAGCCATGCCGGCCCCTTCAGCCCACATCTTTGCTTCTTTCTGCAGTCACCACGCGAGTGGAGTTCCTGTTTCCAGCCCCCTCGTTTCTGAGCCATTTGGATCTCGTTCTCACAGACTGCCACCTCCACAGCAGTCATTATCCCAGTGCTTGAGAGAGGGGAAGGCACACACACACACACACACACACACACACACACACACACACACACGCATGGCTGCTGCGGGTGGTCTTTGCAAAACCAACATCAAGAAACCCGAACCTCCCTCCTTGAACCCCTCCTCACGTCTGTCCCATGACCACCTCCACCAAGAGGCCACCCCAGACTAATTTCACTCGGCTCCCATCTGTCCCTAGCCCCACTCGCTCCCTGCCAACACACGAACACTCTCCTGGAGGCACGGGCTGAGTCACCTGCTTAATGCTGACGAAGATTGACATTCATGCTCACTTCCCTTTATTTAGCAGTGGCAAAGAGAGTCTACCTCATAGGTCAAGCTTATCAGTAAGCAGTAGCTGTTGCAGGTGAAGATTATGCGGCCACACAGCCAGCAGGAAAGGACAGTCACAGACTGATGGCATACCTCAGTCGCCCACTCATGTCCAGCTTGGCTATCCCTGCTTGCTCATTTGTTTGTTTGTTTGTTTGTTTTTTTGTTTATTATGGTGCTGGTTATCAAAAACCCAGGGTCTTGCGTATGCTAAGCAGGTGTTCTACCAATGAGTTATATCCCCAGCCCTTGTTTTTTGTTTTGTTTTTGTTTTTGTTTTGTGTGTGTGTGTGGTTTTTTTTTAGATAGAATTTCACTATGTACTGCAGGCTTGCCTTAAGTTGCTCTGTACCCCAGGTTGGCCTAGAACTCACTACGTATCATCCCAGATGGATCCTGAACTCATGATCTTCCTGCCTCAGCCTCCCAAGCACCTGTATTACAGGCCATGCATCACTAAGGCCAGGCCTGCTTTAGTATTTACCCTTTCAAAACTGAAGTTCTGAAAGCAGTGATTTGGCTAGCTAGACCGGATGCTGTAAGCTCAGAAAAGATGGATTTCCCCTCTTTCTGTCCACCACCTAAGAGCCAGCATGATGGCATGCAGACAACCACTTCCCTTGGAGCATTCCCTTGGATGAGGACTCTACCGCCATCCCCTCAAGAAGCCACACAGGCAGACAGGCATTCTGTCTCTTTTCTCAGGAGGAAACTGAGTCATGATTGTCCCAACGTTACTTGTCAGGCCTGCACTGGAGCCCACAGGTCAAGGCACAGAATGGCACACATCCAGAACCAGCAGAGATCCCCCAGTCCAGAGCTCCAGAGGTCAATGCACAGAAGGGCACACATCCAGAACCAGCAGAGATCACCCAGTCCAGTGCCCCAGAGGACCAAGAACAGCTGTCAGGTGTCCATCCATGTGCCTTCTCATAACTTCCTTGGAGAGAAACTCCCTACCACCCCAGACAGGCAACTCATTCCACCTAGAGCCAGCTCTGTGGAAAGATCCTTCAAGCCCCCACTGGAATCTCTACCCAAGATCTCCATTCACTCTTTTCCATGCCAGGGATTTTCAAATGGCTTTCATGCCCCCCTCAAGCTTGTGTCCTCTGGGCCGCACACCTCTACAGTCATGACCCACAGATACTCTGAGAGAGGACGTCTGTCTTGGCTACAGAATTCTCTCCCGCCTATCTGTTCCCAGACTTCTACTAATGTAGCCCAATGCTAGAAGTATCGACCCTCTTTGGAGATTCAGTATGCTCCCTGTACCTGCCCTCTGCCAAAGCACTCCTCTGGCAAAGAGCTCCACAACAGAACAGCAGAAAGAACCGGTTGTCAGAGCCAGAAGGGTCTTAGAGACCCGAGTTCAAACCTCTCACTGTACAAATGGGGAATGTGGGGCTGTGGAGGGAGAAAATCCTGTTAGTTTCAAGGGTGCCACGGTGAAGCCAGATCAGACCCCCAGGCAACCTCTACCCTGCTTGGTTTGACTCTACCCATCAAACACCAGATGATGCCTGACCTGAAGTCTTGCACCCGATTCAAGGTCAGGAGGGCTAAGTGGGGTCATGTGAGTCTTGGTGACCAGTGAGGAGGAGAAGAATGTGAACCCTCGAGCCTGGGGCCAGGCCTTGGCCACAAGCAGCTCCTGTTAATGGGAGCGGCAGGAGCTTTGGGGGTGCAGACTCACACTGCTCCTCCTGGAAGAGTTTCTGCTTCCCCACTCCAGCGGCCCCCAAACTCTGCAGTGAGAGCAGTTAGCAAGGAGCCTGGGAGTTCACCCCAGGTTCCCATCCCTCCACTCAGCCTGGGATGGGCACCCTTTCACCCAGATCTCCTTTCAGCCGGTCCGGTTGGAGGCAGTGGCTCCTGCCAGGCAGAGGGTGTTAAGAAACACCACTGTGCCGTGCCGTGGGAACAATCTGCCTGGGCCAGCCTGCATGGAGGGGCTGGAAAAGGCTTCCTTCTGCTCCTTCATCAAGTATCACCAAGCACTGGCACCCCATCCCAGCCACAGCCAGCACCTGCTCGGCCCCAACCTTCTCTGTCCTCCACAGCGTCACAGTCCTTCAGCACACCAGCCTCTCTCAAATTCCCCCAGGCTTCTTCAACGTTCTCTCCTGCCAACCAGTCTCAAGAGTCACTCCTGGAGCAAGAGTTCTGAGACACCTCCTGCCGCTGTTCCTTCCTGCCCTGCCTCTCCACAGCCTGCTGCCATCTTCTGATGTCTCCTTGTGTCCGCTGCCAGAGCTCTATGGATAGAGCATCTCATGGGTCTTCAGTAGACCCTCGGTTTCTGGTACACAATAGATGCTCAATAAAAACCTCCTGAAGACACAAATGCTGCAGTGGTGCCTGAGGCAGGCCAGGGGTACTGGGGAGTGTGAGAGGTACTGAAATGTGACCTTTAGGATGGGAGAGCACACCCCACCCCACCCCACCCCCCACTGCCGCCAAGACAGCTTACAGTTGAACTTGTCAATTATATACACTCACTATCCCTAAAGGGTTGTTTGTTTGTTTTTCCAGGTACTGGGGAAGGAAGCCAGGGCCTCAGGCATGTTAGCAAATGCTCTGCCACAGAGCCACACACGAGACACTTTATCTGAATGGAGAAGACCCATTCAGAAAGGCTTTGTCAGGGATCTGTCCCAACTGGGTTGCCAAGCTGCCCCCATGGGCTGCATGAGACTTGAGCAGGCAGTAAGTGACCTGGGTAGGAGGATACTGGCCTCTAAAACTTGCTGGAAGATCTCCCTCCTTGAATACTGGGAGCGGAAGGGATGGTTCATGACGGGGACCGTCTGTCAAGCTTCACCCTTTGTAACAACACAGAAACTGAGGCCAGACAGTCCCGGGTGCTCCTGAGGTAACCCAGAATGGGGGAAGAGCATGAAAGGGCCGCAACAGGAAGGGGAGCCTTGGTCTGTGAAGGTCCACAAAACGGAGCCCAGAGCCATGGGTAGCAGCTGGGGTGACAGTGAGAACTCCCCAAAGATGGTCACAGGTAGCCTGGGGAGTGACTGGTGAGGCTCTGTGATGGGGCGTGTGCAAACCCAGGCTTTTTCTGGTGGGCCAACGTAGCCTTTAAGTTCCCCTAGCCCTATCAAGTCCAAGAGCCTGGCTTCTGCTCCGGGCATCTCCTCACGTTCTCCAGGGTGTTTCTGATCACTGCAGATCTAGACCAAGTCAGGGAAACTCATCAACCTGGCCCTCTTGCCAAGCTACAGGCTGGGGAAACAGATTAAACAGGCCAGCAATCTGGTCCTCAGCACTGGTTACAAGTACCCAGGTCACCTGCAGGCATCGACCTGATGCTGGTCGAGGCGGCGTGTGGGCGGCTGGGTAACAACGCCCATGTTTTGGGAAGAGAGCTTGAAAATGTCTACTTCCCGGTGTCCCCTCCTGGGAAGCTGGAGGCCCTGGAAGGACTGGGATGGGGCTCCGCGGCTCTCCTCACGGGGAAAGAGGACCAAAGAAGGCAATAAGTCCAGATGCGGGGGAGGGGACACCGCCCAGCGGTTTCCTGAGAAAAGTCAGGCTGTAAAAGGAGTGGAGAGGCCTCTGTGATCCACGGGCACAAGGCAGCCACTTAACTCTTCTGGCCCAGCATCCAAGTGTGGGAGGATGGAGGAATTTCCCAACACATTCCCGGGCTGGAAGCCAGGCAGGCCCCCTCCCACTCCTGGCTGTCAGCACTACTCAGGCCCCACCCTACTACACAGGGGCAGCTAATGGCCCGGGGATGGGGGTGGGGGGGGGGGGATGGCGGCATTTGAAAGGGGTTAGAGGTAGGTGGGGTACAGACTTAAGACGGGAAGCACTGGCGGGACCAGGCTGTCTGTTTCTGGATTTCTCTCTGAAGAGCAGTTTCCACATCTGTAAATCGGGCTGTGTGTGTGTGTGTGTGTGTGTGTGTGTGTGTGTGTGTGTGTGTGTGTGTGTCCAGGGCACATACTAAGTACTTGATGAACAGTAGATGAAGCACAAACCACAAAGCTGCCTCTGCAACAGGATGCAGGGCACATTCACACCGACTCCAGCCTTGGTCTTGGTGCTCTACATAAGCCATGCCCCTCACCCCCACCCCACCCCCAGCCATCGGAGTCTGAGGTTGGCATTTGCAAAATGAAAATTACAGTCTCCCTCTTGTAAACTAAAGCGTTCTGCCAGCCAGGGAATGTCTGCTACTATTATGGAAGAGCTGAGGGGGGCGGGGCAGGGCAGGCCTCTAAGGAAGCAGCAGGTGGGGCGCCGGAAGGGTATGTGCACACGTGTGCGCCTCCGTGCGGAGTTCAGCGGCCTGCCGGCCTCACCCAACCTGAAGATGTTGCCAAAGGGAAAAGGTCCCTGGGCTACCACTCGCAGAGAACCACATAGGCCATCATGTTCCAGTTGTCTGAAGTCCAGATCTAGCCGGGCAGGGGCAAGGCAGAGACGTGAACACAGGAGATCCTCCATGACTGTACAGTGGGGCTTCTGGGTGAGTCATGTCACTGGCGGTCTGTGGTCTCATCCTGAAAACAGCTGCCACCAACAGCGCGCCCAGCGCTCTCCCAGCCAGCATCCACCTCATCCACAATCTCAGGCACCCCAGGGCTGCCAACCACAGGTAGCAGCATGGCCAGTAAGCATTTGGATGTGAGAGCTTGTCCAGGGCTGCATGTCCCAAATGCGCAGGACAGTCCCCACACCACAGAAAACCTTCCAGCTAGGAAACATTTTCGTTTCCTTTTGGAAAAAAATACCTCATTCGGGCAAACGTTTCATAGTATAGATGGAGAAACGGAGGCCCAAAGGGAAAAAGGAATCGGCCCCATCACGTGACAACCTAGAAATGGAGATAAAGCTACACATAGCTCAGCACTTTTCTACTCCTAGACTAGTGCCCTTACCATCTACCTGCTGATTTATATATACATTACCTATCTATACATACATATGTGTATATATGTGTGTATATACACGCAATCATATACATATAGCACTGCCTATTAATTACAGTCAGAGCATGGTGCAGAAGGGATCCAAAAGAAACATAATTGTTTAGGGAAGCTAACGGGAGCGGGTGGCCAAGGGCAGCAGCAGACAAGAACTATGCTGTCTTGGCCCTTGACAGCTAACCACCAGGGGGCAGTGCTAGCCTCAGACAGCTTGGTTATGCTGGACCGAGGCCAGAAGGACGCCAGCGAGGAGACGCAGAAATGGAAGGACTGTATTGAATATTGATTTCTGTCTCTCTTGATTTACTTTCCTTACAGACAGCCCAGTGCACCTCCAGGGTTGCCTGGGAGAGAGGGTGAAATGGAGAAGGCGTTGCGGCACATGCCTATAATGCCAGCACTTGAAAGATGGAGGCAGGTTAGGAGTTCAAAGTCCTCCTCAGCTACACAGTGAGTTAGAGGCCAGCCTGGATTACACGAAACACACACACACACCACACCACACACATACACACACACACACACACACACACACACATACACACGCATACTGAGGGAAAAAATACCTCGCCTTTATGGGCGAGGGCCCATGAAGCCACCACTGGCCAAGCCATGCTGTGTCCTCTGAGGGAGGCAGGTGAATGTGTCTCCTTGAAGGAAGGAAAGAAGGCAAGAGAGTGCATGCCACAGACTGGGCACAGCCCTGGAAACACACACACACACCACACCACACACATACACACACACACACACACACACACACACACACACACACACACACACACACACCCCTGAGATCCAAAGTCCCAGGTACTTCTGGGCCAGAGGAAGGGAAGTAGCTGTCACAACAGGGCATCCATACCCAGATGCCTTTCTAGACCCAGAACATGTGCTCTCAAGTGCCAGCTAATCCACCTATAAGCAATGTCAGAGCTTCTTGTAAGAGAGCCCGCGGCCTGTCCAAGTTCAGGGGTGAAAGTGAAGGAGCTGATAAGCTGTCTGCTTATGGGTCCTTACGGCCGCCTCAGCCCCGCCTTTATGGGCGAGGGCCCATGAAGCCACCACTGGCCACGCCATGCTGTGTCCTCTGAGGGAGGCAGGTGAATGTGTCTCCTTGAAGGAAGGAAAGAAGGCAAGAGAGTGCATGCCACAGACTGGGGCAAGCACCTAGGTTCCCTTACTCCTCCCATAACTCAGAAGCGCATTTTCCTAACTCTAGATAGGGCTTACGCAGTAAACCCAAAGAGGTAAGAGTTCACCACTGGGCTGTGTCCTGACCCGCCCTACACACCCCTTCCACACACCTCAGGAGCCTGGTACACATCCACCAAAGGCAGGGAGGTGACTCCGGGTGGAGCTGAGAACAGTCCCTACCATCTGCACCTGCCAGCACCCACGGTAGACAGGCCTGCTCTCTGACTGCGGGGACATGTCCCAGATGAAGGCAGCTTAATCTTGGAAAGAGCCCAGCCACTGAGTATTCAACTCCAAACCAGCAGCCTCATCTGGTCATGACTCCCCCAGCAGGTCCTGGAGAATCCCAGTCACTCTGGCCCAACGGGACCCAGCTGCAAATGGAATGTCTGTGGTCAGCACAGGGGCAGAGACAGGAGGGATAAAATTCAGGCCCAGCCCCTCAGCTAGATCACACATTGGGGCAGGAAACTCTGAAGGACTGGAACCCCCCAAGAAGACCTGCCCCTTAAGAGGTGTGGTCTGCATGCTGAATGAATGAATGTCAAACTGTTTTTTTTTTCCCCTAACTTCCCCCATCCTGACACTTGGGATGTGATAATTCTGTCCAGGTGATGGGCACAGAACCCAAACCAAGAAAAATACTACAAACAGCAAGCCTTTTTCCAGGGGGCCCTGACTGTAGACCAGGACCCCAGCTGAAGTGTGGCCTGTCCCAGTTCACTTCCATTTCACTGCCCCTGGGTACACCGTTATCACTGGCCCTTTTTTTCCCAGGTAACAGAATGAGGTCTCTGCACAGTTAAAGCCGAACTAGCAGGCCCTGTGTCCTGGCTTTGAAGGGCTCTACTACAGTGTCCCTCACAAGACGGGTACAGGGCTCTACCGTACTCCTGACCTCATAGCACTCCCTGTCGACTTTCTATTAGCATTTGGATACCCATATCACCATGACCTCTCTCAAAAGAACATTCAGGCTGCCACTGAGTGGACAACACCAGACAAGTGCCTCCTATCTGGGTTAAAATGGCCAAATGACCAAGCACAGGCTGGAACACTGAATGTGCTGCCGAACCCCTCCTTTGTGCCTGAAGGGTATCCAGGCTGCCACAGTGCCCAAACAGGCAGTCACTAGGCAAGGGCCAGACTAGTATGCAACCTTGCAGACTAAATGGTGCCTTGTCCTACCCCTGCCTGCCCTCTGGCCTGCAAGAGCCAAAGGTGTGTTTTCACCTATGGCAAGTGTGGCCACGCCACACAGTTAATTCGTGTCGTTGTCCCAAGCACTAAGAAGGCATAAGCCAGAAATACCAAGGGTGGGCTTCGCCAACACATGGTAGTATGGTCTCTTGAAGAAAACACCACTGCACCAAAACCAACTGTCCAGTTCAGCCCAGGCAGTCATGACCCCATGAGTCGGTCATACTTACGGCTAAGTGTGGCCAGGGGAAGCCACCACACTGAACATGCTAACTGCTCCACAAGATCACTGGGCACTTTCCCACCACCACCACAGTAGTTATAGTTACAGAAAACAGAGCCCACGAGGCCAGCCCTAATCCACGCCAAGCTCATACTAAAGAGCTAAACTCTTCCTCGAGTGTATTTGGAGAGGGTCTTCAAGGAGGGATGTTATAAAGTTAGGCTGTCCCTGGGCGTGACACACTGGTGTCCCCTTTGAACTGTCAGCAGCTGTGATAACTTATAGGAGACCAGCACACAATTGGGCCTACTCATTTATCATGAATTGGGAGAGACTCCCATAAGCCCGGCCCCTCTCTGGGGATTTGCGGGCCGTTGACAGAGAGTGACATTTTCTTCAGTGATGTGGCTGCTCATAAGTAACCGAATTAAAACCACTGGTCTGCCAAGCTAGACAGAGAGAGCCTTGGTCTGCTGTCAGTCACCTATCTAATGTAAACAGGTGTCTTATCTCCCCAGGAGACATTCACACTACAGTGGCCAGTATGACTGGTAGCCACTGGAGAACACACAGTAAGACAGTAAGATGAATTCCAGGTGAACAGGAATTCACAGAGATAAGATGTCAATGAGAGAGACCTCGGGAAACCAGTCCTGATGGCTGTCTAGCCTCTAGGAGGGGTGAGTGAGAAGATACATTTCTGTTGCTCAAGTCACAAGTACCACAGTAACACAGTGCCGCCATCACAACCAAAATAATGACTTCTACCCAGCAAGCCTGGCTGCACAGTTCACACAAACCACATCCCACAACAGCCAGGCCACCACCAACGCCATCACACCCAACCCACCATTGACATGTCCCTAGCATGTCTCCTCTGCCAAACACCTCGTGGCAACACGTCATCTGTGCCGGCCCAGTGAGCTCACAGTGGAGGCTTTCACCACCAAAGCTGTTAAAACCAAGCATGACCCCGTACCTAGTGGGTTGCTTATTGGAGGTTGGCATGTCCCTTGGGACCTCTCCTCCCCCAAAGTATAATGAGCACGCTATATGACCTGCCTAGTCTGGCTGTCCTCTCCATACCCTGTGCCATATAAGGCCCATCCTTTCCACACAATGGCCTTAGCAGGATGACTGGCTTGACCCGGCCTTGTGTGTGACTCTGCAATATAGAACTTAATGTATAGGACTGCCTAGGGACTGTAATGAGACTGTGCAGGCAAGGGGCTGAAGAAAGTTAGGTCATCCTGTGGTGTCACAGGAGTGGCAGAAATTGACGCTGCTGGGAAGATCTACGGCATGGTGTGTTCAATGAGGCGCATACAGAGGCTAGAGGACCCAGGACCCTTGCCCTTGGCTCCACAAAGCCACTCCCCAATGCCTTCAGGGTTCAAGAACATAAACTTTGGAGATGGTGATGATGGCCTGCAAGCTGCAGGACCTGCTCGCTTCCAGCGCAGCCCCTTCTGCGGACCCTCAGTGAGCCCTGCCTGAAACAGCTGTGGATCACACCAAACCACCCAAGCCCCAACCTTTGTGTCTCTCGGGAAGTCCCACACTGCCCCAGGAAACCTTTACGTCCTCATAATACTCTGACTCCTCCTCTCAACAAGACTCTAACGTTCTCACTTAACAAATGAAGAAACTGAGTCTGAGAGGTGCCGTTAGCTGTTCAAGGCCACTCAAGTTGCTGCCTGGGAGTGAAAAAAGCTACTCCCCTCCTCCTACCCGCCAGGGCCCCAAGCATGCTAGGCAAGGAAAGGCTTCACCACTGACCGGACACCACCGACCTAAAGTCACCAAGTTTATGATGGCATATTATTACAGCAACACCAGAAAGCTCACACGACCCCAGATCATTGGACAATATGAAGTCCCAGCCGGCAGGAGGATGTGGCCAGGGCCTTCAAGTGGGGAGAAAGGCCAAAGAGAGACAAGAGTCGTTCCAGCTCCCTGAAGGGAGAAAGAGGTTGAAGCTGTGATGTGGTAACAACTTTCCTGGAGCTGCCATGCTTAGAGTCACAGCAGCATCCAGAGAAGCCGTGTGTGTGTGTGTGTGTGTGTGTGTGTGTGTGTGTGTGTGTGTGTGTGTTTTGGGGGGCAGGGGGGACTTTCATATATGGGGAGCAAAGACAGACCAAGAGAAGGCTGAAAACGCATGATTTGTGAAGAATTCAATCACACTTGGATCAAGGCTCTCTCGCTTCCTCTTTAATTTAAAACACAACACCATCATGACTAGACCCATGCCTGTGAGCACCTAAGGACATCCTGCTACTCCTCCTCAGAGCCCTCTGGTATCTCCTTAAACCCAGAAGAAACACCAGGAAGACTTTCCTCGTGGGGCCGAATAATCCACCCTTCCTAAACAATGATTTGGTCGCATGGGGTCTTTAAGCCTGCCTCACCACACCACATCCTCTAGAGCTGGGAAAAAGACTAGGGGCAGGGGAACACCTGTGTGGGGAAGTGGTACCCCACTGTACTACGCCACCCCTAACCCAGATCCCAGAGCTCACCCCACACCCATCCCTCCAACAGAGCCAGTGTGAGAAGTGGGCCAGGATGGCCAGCTTTTCAGAGAGAGGGCTGTTTGTTCTCCAGTACAAGACAAACTTCCTCCCCTTGCATCAGAGGACAGCCTTGCCAGGGGCAAGACAGCTCTGTCCTCACTGAGGGGACCTGGTCTTCATCTCATGATAGCCAATCCGGCAAGTCCCACTGGGCCAAAAGGACCGGAAAGGAACTAGCTGGTTCTGTTTCCTGCTCCTTCTTTCCTTCCCTCCCTCTGGGAGGTGGGCAGACTCTGGTTCTCGAAGCACCAGCCAGGCCCCTGCTTTCCTCGGAACCTGCTCAAGACAATGATTTGGATGGGGAGAGGCAAGTCAATTATCGCAGGATTTTGGTGGGATGCAAAAAATCCTGTGGATGCCACTGTGCTCAGTAACAGACACAGGCAGGGCTCTCAGGGTACAAACCCGGCCCTGTAGCAGAGTCCAAGAGCATAACCCATTGAACCTCTGAGGCTCCAGGGCAGGACAGAGTCTTGGCCTGGACTCGGAGAAAGGTTACTGGCCCAAGTTCTCACTCTGTCACATATACGAGCTGGGCACCATCAGGAAAGTTGTTCAGTTATTTCTAAGCCACAATTTCTTCTTGTTTATTATTATTATTTTGATTTACACAGGACTTCTCCGTGTAGATCAGGCTAGCCTTGAACTCACAGAGATCCACCTGTATCTGTCTCCTAAGTGCTGGGATTAAAGGCGTGCACCACCACCACAACCACCACCCGGTGAATTTCTCTTTTTGAAATCCAGCACTAGTAACATGTTCATGCCATGCAAATTGGTTTACAAAGAACAGATTCAACATGTTAATCAAATTGTCTGGCTTACAGAACATGCCTAATAGGTGATAACTTTGGATATATGGATAGTTATTCATTAAAGCTCCACCAGGCCTGGTATTCTATAACCTGAAAAGACACTCAGTCCGTCTTTTACTCCATAACATTACTCCACAACCACATAATTTTTTAATTTTCTGATTGATTCCTTCTTTCAGACTACTTCATCCTAGCAAAGAATAATGAGCATCCTCATCATCCTCATCCTCATCTTCATCACAGTGAGGCCAGATTGGGTGGGGGGGTAGAGGGGTTGGGTGGGGGGGGTGAGGGAGGGAAGGCTGGGAGGGGAGGGGGTGTAGCGCTAGCCAGATTTTAATCCCAGCTTGGGAGGCAGAGATAGGCAGATGGCTGTCAGTTCAGTTCAAGGCCAGCCTGGTGTACACTGTGAGACCCTGTCTGGAAACAAACAAAAAAACAAAAAACACTGAGCTTGCAATTTGGGTAAATTGCCACCAGGTGGCAGATTGTTTGGTGGCAGGTCAAAGTTAAGCTTTGCAGATTCAGAGGTACCATCTGTGCTGTGTCCCACAGAACTTAGAACCTCTAGAAGGAGTCTCACACACACACACACACACACACACACACACACACACACACACACACACACACACACAAGTTCTACTAAAATAGTAGCCTTAAATAAACTGAGTATGTGCAAGGTACTGTCAAGGGCTTTAAATACACTGACACATTTTTAAACTCAATTCTAAAGCTATTCTCAAAGGCTTGGGCTGCATTTCCCCCATTTTGGAAAGAAGGATCTGAAGGCTCAGGAGGATGGACACAGACACCCTCAGACCCCCTGAGCCCTGGCCTGTCACATGGTAAGCTCCACACAGCTGCCATCTGTTACAGATCAGCAGGGGACAGAGCACAGTCTGCTCCATTTTCCTCAGTCACATAGCTAGAAGCAGCCTAGAGTTGAGACCGGTCCCACGTGGTTTTAGGTTGAAGATGCTGCTCTACTCACGCTGGGGGCTGAGCGAAGTCCCAGGGGACAGCCATCCCTGGAATGTGACATCACTTCCCGGGCTCCTCCCATTCTGCCCTGTCCCTGGGGGGAGGGGAGGCTGGGGGGGGGGCGCTAGTAAGGGTGCAGGGAACAAGATTGTCTGGGTTGTACCTCAACCCTAAGAAAAGCCACCATGGGGACTCAGGGACCAGCCAGGGTCAAATTCATCATGAATCCAGATGGGTCTTTTCAAAAAATTAGTTATTTATTGGTGTAAAGGGTAAAGGTGCCAGCTACCGACCTCATGACATGGCAAAAAGAGAGCCAATTCCTGCAAGTTGACCTCTGACCTCCATACCTGCTTTAGTACATTGGTACACATACTAAATTAACTAATGAACTAACTTTTTTTAAATGCCTTTTACTCAGTTCTTCCTCTTAAACTTCTCCTCAGCAATAAGTTAGATATTTCTAGCAGTATATTCTCCCACGAGCACAAAAATAAACATTTAGTATCAAAACAAACTAAGTCACTTCCACCCCAAATACCAAGCATACTCCCCAGGCCACACACGGAGGCTTTCATTATTAAGCCATTCACATGTACTGACCCGATTCCAGTCACCTGTCCTGGCTGGGCCTCAGTTTCCTCCTCTGTCACATACCAAACCAGTAGCATATCTGAAGTCATTCAACCCAATACCTGGCATCCCTAGGTCTCAGAACTTAGCTGGCCAAAGCTCCTGCAATCCTACACAAGAATTCCAACGTCAGTCCACCATTAAATCCTGTCGTTAGTGTCTCCCAGACCACCTGATGCTCCTGTGCAGGGCAGGAGAACACCAAGTCTGGCCCAGGGCCTTGAGTCTTTCTCTGCTCAAGCCTCCCTCAGGCCCTGGTTGCCCTCCATTAATGACTGTGAGCACAGGTTTTTCTAGGGCGATTTCTCTGAAAAAGAAAGGAACAGCAGTCCTTACTTTAGGCCTGTGCCTGGCTTTTAGGGTCTGTGAAAGCACATGCAACCTGTCTCAAGTTGACATTCCTCCATGTGGGGTCCACACTATCTCAGAACCTCCCATCAGGGGCTCATAACTGAGGGAAAGCAACATCTCTGAAGACCCTTCTGGCAATCCCATTTCACGCATTCCACTCAGCCACGCCCGGACAGAGCAACTCAGATCACCAAGAAGGGCTCAATACACCTCCCTTTTCCTGGACTGCACCCTGCCTCACCAACATCCTGACAGCAAGAAGAGGACAGTCACACCATTGGCCTGTGCCTTTCCTTCAGTGGGAGTCAATATGAGCTGGACCTTCTAAGAGATTGAGTTTGCCCAGGGACTTTCATGCAGATTCCACCGTGGGACCTGCAGGGCCAGGGCAGCGAACAGAGGACAGCAGGGTCTCTCCGGAGTACTTCATTACCACACGGAGCAGCAAAAGATGGGAGCCAGATTTAGTTCCCCACACAGACTGCCACACAGCCGCCAAATGACCTACTTCCAGAGAGGGCCAGCCCACTCAGCAGTCAGCAGGTGGATAATCCAAGCCCACCCCAAAGAATGTTGGGTAATGGGTCCTCTTTTCCACTCTGGGGCGCCTTGGAATTACCCCTCAGGACCAAGAGGAGGCTAGGGCTGGGAGGGTGGCGGCCAGGCCACCCAGAACCAACACATGGGTTCTACGAGCCTTCTGCCCTGCCTCTCGGCTGTCACTCCCTCGTGCCTCACGCCCCTTCTCTCAAACACACACACATGAACCTGCAAGGAAGAGCATCCAGTCAGAGAGGAGGCCAGGCGGCACCCTGGGCTTCTAGACGGCAGGGCCGGCATTGATCTGGCAGGAAATCCACATGAAGATCTGAGAATCCCTTAGCCACACGGTGTCTCACAGACGTCTAGGTTACAGATGGGGAGACTTACGACACCGGGGACCCACAGTCTGTCGATGTAACGTCAGGGGCTGTTCTTCAAGAGTCTGTGTATAAGTGAGATCATGCAGTTTGTGTATGCACCTGGCTTATGTCACGTACTGTGATCTCTAGCAACACCACAGTTTGTTGCAAATGTCAGAATGTCTTCCTGCATGGCTGAAGAATATTCCTTCTTGGTGTGTACCGTGCTTTCTTTATCATCTATTTTGCGGGTTCCTTATGCAACTTAGCTACTGTAAATGACGGTGCAATACCACAGGAGTGCAGCCACCTCTTCAAGGGCCTGCTTTCATTTCTGCTAGCTATACATCCAGAAGTGGGAGAAGCAGTTGTACCAGGGTCCAAGGGTGAAGAAATACAGAGGTACTGGCCAGAGGACACAGGAGGACTAAGTTCTAGAGTTATAATGTAAATAATGTGATTTTAATAAACATGATATTATATTCTTCAATAAATGTTCTTAGTACATACACACACAAAGCTGTGTTGATAAGGTTATATTAATTATCTTGATCATAGTCATCTCAAAGTATGTACATGTACCAAGTCATTACATAGACCTTACGTTTCTACAGTTTGATTTGTTAGCAGAATGAACAAGATGGTCCTTATCACCAAGTCTGATGACCTAAATTCAATCCCTGGAACCCACAGAGTAGAAAAGGAACAACTCTCACAAAATGTCCTTGGACCTCCATAAGCACATCATGGTATGCACATATGTGTACACACACACACACACACACACACACACACACACACACACACAAAGAATGCCTAAAAAATCTGGAAAAAGAAAATTAGAGGCAGATTAAAAACCCCAAGTAGTCTGTATTCTATACCACAAAGTCTTTACTTTTTACTTGAATGCACAGAGGTTCGGTTCAAATGGGATTCTGCAACACCCTGCAGAAAAACTCCCTCCTCTTCTTCCAAGGGACCTTACACATATCTTACTTGTGTGGCAGGTACACGAAACTGTTAGCAGAACAATGGTGTGCCAAGTTTCGGTAGCACTTGCACTCCACCCATGGGACCCACTGGACTGGAGAGTCTCGAACTTCCAACAGTATGGTCTGCTAACTCAAGTACTCATCTTGCCCACAGCCGCAGGTGCAGAGAGAGTGTGGGCCTTCATGGTGTGTGCTGCAGAGGTGAGTATGTGGACAGCCTTACTCCTGCCCGGGCCCTTGAAGTATCTCCACATTGCATGGTGGTGTTTCCCTCAGATTCCCTGATCACATCTACTTCAGAGCTCCTTGCACACAATGCACACTCTAGCCACTCGTGCAAGCAATAACATGGAGAATGCTTGTGGGAAAGCCTCACTCCATATCCAGCACTGCCACTCTGGACATATCTGACCTCACTGAGCCTCAATAAGCAGGTATGGGGGGAACCCCAGTCTGAGGGCTAAAGGCAGCCAGGCTCCTCCCCAGCTCTAAGGTGTGGCTAGAAAATGCCCAGTGATGATGGGGGCCATTCTTAACAAAACCCCCACTCTCTCTTGTTGGTAAGAACAAGGAGGATGCTTCTGTAGTACACTATAACCCACCCTGCCCAGGGCTCAGCCCAGTCTTCATTTGTATGTTGTTTCATAGTCTCTGAATAGGAAATGACAGTATTTCTGCATGCTCCCTGGCTCCTGTCCCTTGGTGACAACCACACCAGGTCCACTGTTGGCTCACTCCTCCACTCCACACAAGGACAGCTACCTCCCCGTGTTCTGGGCTAAGGAGACAACGAGAACCAGTCCCTCGCCTGGAATCAGGAGTGAGACAGACACAGGCAGCTCACAGGAAGAACAAACCACCAAGCAAATCTGGAGGCGAGCAGGTCACGAAGCACTGCTTCCTGTCACCATCCATGGTTAAGTGGCAAAGTCACAAAGACAATATATGAGCAGAGAGCCTTCCAGAGGGAAACTGGATGTGGGAAGGAGAATGTGTTCAGGGTGATGTTTCTCAATAGCGAAATGATGGCAGAGGCGGGCAGGCTTCCTTTGGAAAAGACTATCTCAACTTCCTCAACTTTCTTCAATAAAGACTGTAAGAAAATGTTAAACCAAGTATTGTTTTAATTCCAAAAAAAAAAAACAAACCGGGACACTTGGAAGCCAGAGACAAGAGGGTCAGGAGTTCAAGGTCACCCTAAGCTACTGAGTAAGTTCGAGGCCAGCCTAGAGATTAATAATAAATAGGTAAAGGTAGCAAAAACTTTTCAAAGAAAAAGGAAACAGGAAAAGATATTCATGATGCCTGTACATTTTGAATATATGAAATTGATGGTCAATTCTTGAACTACATGTGATGGTTAATCTCAACTGTCAAATTTGATGAAGTCTAGAGTTACCTAGGAGACAGGTCTCCATGCCTGGGAGGCAGGGGGTGGATTAGGTTAATTGAGGGGGTAAGACGCACCCACTGTGTGTGGTACCATTCCCTGTGCTAGAATCCTGGAAAGCTTGAGCAAACACAAGCTTTCATTCATCCATCTCTGCTTCCTGAACTTGGATACAATGTGACCAGCTGCCTCAAGCTCCTCCCACTTGAGCCTCCCCCCTCCCCCCCATGATAGACTGTGGGTCAAAACAAATCTTTCTCCCTTAAGTAGCTTTTATCAGGGCATTTTGATACAGCAACAGAATAAGTAACTTAAAGACTATATCTTCCAAAATATAAAAACAAACAAACAAACAAACAAACAAACCCCAGGTGGTGGTGGCCCACGCCTTTAATCCCAGCACTCGGGAGGCAGAGGCAGGCGGATCTCTGTGAGTTCGAGGCCAGCCTGGTCTACAGAGTGAGATCCAGGACAGGCACCAAAATTTATACAGAGAAACCCTGCTTCGAAAACAAATGTGTGTGTGTGTGTGTGTGTGTGTGTGTGTGTGTGTGTGTGTGTGTAAAATATATGTGTGTGTGTGTGTGTGTGTGTATACATACACACATATATATTGACAATTACAGGTATTTATTGGAGTGACTATAAAGCAAGAAAGAGCCAAAGAGTAGAAATACAGCACGCTACAAGCCTGGATGGAAGGTTCTAGAATGTGGGTACAGAAGCCTGAACCATCTTCAATCCCTTGGTAATTGGCTCCTAGCTTTGGGAACCTAAATGTTGTTTCCCAAAGAGGGCCACTTGGAAGGTCCATGAGCATCCTGACCACGGCTTGCCTCCAGAACACCTTTGTAAGGCCATGTCCCCAACAGGGACCGCTCTACATGGTGTAGGTGACAAATGAAATCCTAATACTAGCAAGTGCGTCCCTCACAAGACTTCACTGTCCTCCTCCCAGAGAGAGCTAAACCCTAAGTGTGCAGGAAGAGCGGTCTGTCCTCTACACAAACACTCAGCTCAGCTCAGACTGGGCCAGTAGACGCCGGTTAAATAAACGAAGAAAGTGTATAAGCGACTCTGCTGCGGGTGGCGCATGGATAAACCTGTGACTTCTGATCTGAAACAAGGTGAGTGGCCAGACGCGTTCAAAGTCACCCACCACCCAGCAAGCACGGCTGATGACTGAATGAACTCTAGCCTTATCTCTGTGAACTGCACACTCACGTGGTCATCATGTTATCACAGACACATGCTGACCACACATGTGGCGTTGGCTGGCAAAGGTCATGGCTGAAGGGAAAACAGGAGGGATATATACTACCAGACTGTGAGCAGGAGACGCTAATCCGATCCAGGAAATACCCCAAGCTGCCCACTTGAAGTGGGACAAGGCCTGGCGCCCAGGACAGTGTCCCCACCTCTCCACCTCTGTGGTGGTGGTGGTGGTAACTGGTGGCTGGTGGTGATGGTTGTTGTTGGTGGTGACTTCCTTTGATCAGGACTCCAGACCAAGCCCTGCCCGCCCCCGCCCCCAAGTCTAGCCCCTTGAACCTGCCTGGGACCTGGCTATTCCAGCGGTAGAGGCCGCCCGTTCATTAAGCAACCCAATTAGCCCCTGTGACCTCCAATCTCTGCAGCCGCTCTCCAAGCAGCCGGGCGTTAAATAGGAGATCCAAGAGTGGAGATTGACTTTATGTCAGCGGTGGCTGTGGATGCTGACACCATCCGATGGAGGGCCGGTGAGGAAGACTTCGCCCATCAGGACAGCCTGCCGGGGTTACTAAATTCAGAAAGCCACGATTCTGCAACTTAAGAGAGGATGTAAAATGTCCTTACTTTAGTAGAATCTGTAACTCCAGCCATGGCCTAAAGTGCATTGATCTACAGACCTCACTGTGGCTGCCATCCTCTCAGTGAGGCCTTGTAGTAACTACAGCCCATGCAGCTCTAGCCAGGAATCTGTCTTTGCGTGGTCCTGTTGTGTATGTGGGGAGGGGAAGGGGGATAAGGGTAGTGTGTGTGTGTGAGTGTGTGTGTATGGGTCTTTGCGTGGTCTCCTGTCGTGTGTGAGGGGGTAAGTGTGGTGGTAGTGGTGGTAGTAATGGTTGGTGGTGTGTGTGTGTGTGTGTGTGTGTGTGTGTGTGTGTGTGTGTGTGTATGGTGAGTGTGTGTGTTCTTGCATGGTCTCCTGTCCTGCGTGCATGCACTTTTGTGTGTGTGTGTGTGTGTGTGTGTGTGTGTGTGTGTGTCTTTGTGTGGTCTCCTGTTTTGGGGGAGAGTATGTAGTGAGTGTGTGTATGTGTATCTGTGTGGTCTCCTGTCGTATGTGCGTGTGTGCGTGCGTATGTGTGCCTGTGTGTGTCTGTGTGTGCATGTGTGCGTGTGTGTGTGTGCGTGTCTGTGTGTCTGTGTGTCTATGTGGTCTCCTGTCATGCGTGCGTGCATGTGTGCGTGCATGCATGTACTTAGAGAAGAATGACAAGGACTGGAGCTCAAAGTCTTTCCTGGGACACTTTCTCCAAAAGCCTTTTGACTTCCCAGTCCCTCTCAGATGAGCATCTAAGAGTGGCCTGGATCACCCTCGCCACTGCAGCCACCACCCCTTCATATACCCTTGCAGACTGATGGTTTTTCTCAGGCTTCTCACCCTCTGAAATCCTCTCTTGACCTGCCTTCCTGGGCAGTCCAGGGTCAAGTTCCCTGCTGGCTCCCCAGGCCCAAGCCCAGTGGTTGTCACACCAAAAAAAGGCATTAAACATGGGCTACATTGGTGGAGAAGGGGAATCCTTTTGGCAGAACGATTTATAAGCTAGAGAAACTCAAGACCAGTGTTCCAGAAGCCAGATCTATCCTCCGTGGAGCATGGAACAAGCCACCAGACAGCCGATTCCAGGAAGTGACTTCTGCTCTGTCCAGCCAGGTAACCCACTCCACCCCCCCACCCTGGAGGGAAGAAAGCCGGATGTGGGGTTTCCTAGGGTTATAGAAAAAGAACAGCTCACAGGAAGGAATCTGCAGAGCCTGTGGAGGAGGAAAACACCCCAAACTTCCTCAGGATGTGTCCTATAGCTTATAGGCGTGGACAACAGGATCCACGTCAGGATGGACACTGGTTCCCAAGGCCGGGGATCCTGCCTCTCTATCAACTAGCATTTCAGTGAGGATTATTTAAATAACATATTCATATGTACCTCCTAAGTCTGCACTCAAAGCCTCTCTATTCAAAGCCCACCGATTTTGTGTTTGTTTGCAATAGTCTACACTATATCCCAGGCTGCACTAGAACTGTGTCGCCCAGGCTGGCCTTGACTGACGGCACCCCGCCCACCTCAGGCCCCATTTCCACCCCAAGTGCTGGGATCACAGTCATGAGCCACCATACCCAGGGATGAATCTTTAAACAGGCAAGACTCCCGTTCTTATCCTTGAGGGCAGGAAGTGTACCCAAGGATACCCAAGCAGCAAGGGGGAGCTGAGCAAGGCCTTGAACCTAGGCTGCCTCACCAAGAGCCCACATAAAGCCAGGGCTCTGCCCTCTGGCCTTCTCTACAGCCCTGTGTGCTCCAAGGGGAAGGTCAAGTGCGAGTCATCCCCTAAGGTCCACAGCTAACGTCAGAGAAGGAATTCCAAAAGTGACATGTTCAGCTATGAGGGCTCAGCCCAACGGGAAATGCCATCGTGGAGGTGAGTTGTGTCTGATGTAACTAGGGGAGCTCCTAAGAAGCTGCACCTCACCAGGGCTCCTAGGTGTAGGCCAGGCCAAGTGGCCACCTGTCAGACCCAACCTTCACGGGCAGCTGCAGAAGGCCCTTGACTACTTGTTTAACCGGATCACTGGGCTCTTGGGTTTAAAAATCTTACCACTCATTTGAAACCAAGTAACTCCAGAGTGTGATGTTAGGAGTGACCGTTCCCAAAGTTTATAAAAATACTTTTACGTGGATGACGTCTTGTAACCCACCAGACACACCTCACAGACACAGCAGGAGATAGGAACGAAGAGAAGTCACGTGACTGAGGCCCACTCACTCACACAGCAGCCAGGCGGCAGAAGCAGGGTGGGCATCCCATAGCTAGCAGAGGGGTCTTTCTCTTTCAATCCAAGCTGCCAGAGGAAGGGAGAGCACAAGAAGGGCCCTAGATCCTAGTAGGAAATGTGGGTAACAACAAGCTCACCCACACTGAACAACAAGAACCGGCAACCTGACAGGCAGTTCCCGAAAAAGGAGACAGGTGAGCCTCAATCATGAGAAGGACTGTGGCCTCAAATCCCTAAGAGATACCAGGTTTGGGCCAGTGAGGACCTAGCCCAGCACCTATGTAAAAGTGGAAGGAGAGAACTGACGCCACAAAGTTGACCTCTGACCTCTAAGTGGGTGCCCAAGTACACAAGCTCACACTCACATACACCCCCAAATAAAATGTGATTAATTCTAATCACATTATTCTATTACAATGTTATTAAAAATAAACATTTTAAAAAATTTAATAGCATCACATATTGGTGTTCAGTATGAGCAAACAAAGGACTTTTCATTCATTGCTGTACAGACAAACTGATAGAATTTAGCGAAGATAAAAGTGTCAATAGTCCCCCAAACTTAAAGTGCACACCCCTTGATCCCGGGCAATTCCCCTTCAAGGAAGTTATTCCTGCTGTGCATATACTCACGTGTGTGCAGAATGGACGGCTGTGCAGAGAGAGACATTCCAAGCAGCCACACTACATCAGGAATACCCTAAATACTCAACAGACGTCTAAATCTCTGGTCAAGCTAAAACATGAAGTCGATCTTTGCACACCGACATGAAAGGATTTTCAAAAACTATTAAGTGAGGGAAAAGCAAGTTGCACAACAGGGTTCTTAGCTTGGCGCTGTTCATGCTAAGAAGGGGGAAAAACGGAGGCAGGAAGTCAGGCCATCTATGGCTACTGTCCGTTCCCTTCTAGGAGGACATTAGAAATTGGTCAGAATTGCTCCGGGGACGCAAACACAAGAATAGGAACAAAGAATAGCTTCCATTTATAACTTTGATAATTTTTAAACCACGGCCTTTATTACATTAAACACACACACGAGGAAGTCCATTTGTTTCTTCCTCATGGAACCACAATGTATCATGAAAGCCAGCTCACCAGGCAGCTGGATGGGGCAGGGGTGGGGTGGGGTGGGAGGTGGGGGTGGGAAGCGGGTGCTTCTCTTGACCCTCCCAGCAGCTTCCCCTTGGGGCTGCTCCAGCAGCAGCCCGAATCACAAGACGGATCACTTAGCACTTCCAACAAACAGCCTGGCTGAGTAATAGATTCTAAGTCAGGAAGCTTGGGTGTAAATGTCTTTCCTGTCAAAGGTGTTTACCCTGCTCTGCACACATTAACAAAAGCTTCGGGGTGACTAAAACCTGACAGAATGCTGGAGGTCCTGGGAAATACTTGGAGATGACCAAACACTGAGTTAAAACATGTGGGGAGGGGGGTCCAGGAGCTGCATGGGGGCGTGCAGGCCCGTGAAGTGTACAGGCCTCAGAGCCTCGTGTCCAGCTCACTTCCACGTGAGAGGGTGACCGAGACTGAGCTCTCAGACCCACTGCGGACGGACGTTCCTAGCCAGGGAGGAGCTGTCCCCACTGTATTAAAGGAGGAGACGGAGGCTCAGGCAGTCACATGGTATGCTACAGTTAAAACTATGACTTTCCCTCTCAAGGTCATGGGCAGAAGTCAGCCCAGAAACGCAGCCTGGAAGGTAAGGCCAAGTGTGTGCACCCAAGGAGGGAAGCTCGGCCAACGTGGACCCCACAATGGGGTTTTTATGTATGTGTCTGCTTTAAGCACTACTGCGGGTGACGGGTCATTCTCTTTTTGCCTATTTTCATCTCAATAAATTAACAAATGTCATCTTTTATTTTATGTATGTATGCATACATGCATTTCCTTTTTCTTTTCTTTCTTTCTTTTTTTTTTTTTTTTTTTTTTTGCTTTTTCGAGACAGGGTTTCTCTCTGTAGCTTTGGAGCCTGTCCTGGACTAGCTCTGTAGACCAGGCTGGCCTCGAACTCACAGAGATCCGCCTGGCTCTGCCTCCCGAGTGCTGGGATTAAAGGCGTGCGCCACCATTGCCTGGCGCACACATGCATTTTCAAGGCCGAGTCTCACTGTGTTTTCCAAAGCTGGTCTCAAACTCAGAATTCTCTTGCCTCTATCTCCCATGTATTGAGATTACACATGTGCATCATCACAGCTCACACATCTAATGCTTTTTAAACAAAAAAATTATATATATATACACATATATATGTATAATTTAGTGGCGGAGGGTGAAGACTTGCTTCAAATGTACAATTCCTTGTATACACACACACACACACACACACACACACACACACACACACACACACCAAACCTAACATAAAAACAGGAAAGATAATCACACATTCATCTGAGAGGCATTTAAACACCAAACCACTAAGAGTAGCTCCCTACCAAGGAGAAGAGACCGTGGGAACCGGCAGCCAGCCTCTTTTTTTTTTTTTTCCTGACAGCTTAGTCTTTAATACTGACAGCTTTTAAATACAACTTTTAAAATGTCTTTAAATGGCAATTTAAATACATATAGTACTTGTTAAGCAAGACAATCAAAATATAAAATTTTAGAAGGAGCACGGTATGGTGTCAACCTCAGGAGGACTGAGACTGGAGAAGCGGGAGCCAGAGAGGTCCAGACAAGTCTAGGTAACACTGTAGGACCATCTCTTAACAAATGAATTATTTAATTAACTAGGGGAAATCTAAGGGAAGACATGACTTCTCCAAAACATCTTGGAAACAATGATACACTACATAGCCCCATTAATCTAATGTCTGACTTTCTGCAATATAATGCTCTCACACCGAACTTTGTGATCTTTAGCTTCCTTGTAACTTGACAAGATGGCTTTGCATTGACTCGGTTTGTGAGTCTCCCTAGGCATAGGCAAATGCAGCCTTCCCTGCTGAAGGGCTGTCCCCACTGCACACTTGGTCCTGTCTGTCATTCCTTGGTCACTTAATCCACTGGCTGCACTATCCGATCCGGCAGCTGAAGAGCTCAGAGGGAGTTGGGTGACTCTGGTGTTGAATTGCCTACTGGCCACATGGTATGGTAACTATGGCCACTCTTTTTCCACTTGATGTGAGCTTTCTTTAAATAATTACAGACCTCATGTTAACAGCTGCAACTCTGTGAGAGACAACAGAAGCCAACACCCAAGAATGACTATGCTGAGACTCAGAGGCCACCTAGAATCAGGTCTCCTGACCCCAGGATATCCAGGAACTCTCTTGCATTACCCCCCTTATTAAAACACTTTTTAGTTAAACCAGTTACCAAAGCTATAAGCAGTTTGTTTGTGGGTTTGAAAAAAAAAAAAACATGATTCAAGATAGATAAAATAGTGTGCTCACACGTGTGTGTGTGTGTGTGTGTGTGTGTGTGTGAGAGAGAGAGAGAGAGAGAGAGAGAGAGAGAGAGAACATCTGTCAGTAAAAGATTTTAATGATTTGTTCCTTTAAAAAAAATCTGACCCAAAGTTCCCAATTTTCACCCAATCTTGCCACCCCCATTAATGACTTATCCAATGTTCCATGATTCGCTGGGGAGGTTGGGAACAGGCATTCTCTAGCTTCAAGTTCCTCCTCCTCCTCCTTCTCCTCCTTCCAACCCACTCACTTAAAGGCACACGATCCCATGACACATTTCTTCCAACTTACAATTCAAAGAGAAGTCAGCCCCTGTCACCAGGGAAGCGGGACAATCTGGGGGGTTAAGCACCTGCAACTGGCTCTGTCAGTGAGTGTGGACACACACACACACACACACACACACACACACACACACACACACACACACACACACACGAGCGCAAACAAACAAACCACCCACCAGAAAAAAGACTGTGTCCTAGCTCCATCTGTGTCTAGGGCCTTCTCTGGTTCTGTCCAATATTTGGTGGTCCTACTGTATGTAATATATACCAGAGAAGAAAACCCCTTACAGTTGATAGTCTATAATGAGATACAGGCTGGTAGAGAAAAGAGAGACTGGGGCACACCAGCCCCAAGAGGAGCCAAGATTGAGTCAAACTTACACAGCAAAGGAGGCCCCCTCCGGACTCTCAGAGACCAGTTCCCTCCAGAGCACTCCAACTGCCGAGCAGGAACAACAATCACTAAGAATGTGTTTTCCCCTTGCCTGTGTCCCCACTGAAGAGAAAACGATGGAAGTTCGGCTTTTCTGGGGGAGGCTCTCCATTGCAACTGTTGCAAAATCACACAATGGTGGATGTTGCAACTTCAAAAAGACCGGGAATCATCCCCGAGAAGAGAATTCAAGAGAATCTAGGAACTCAGTCTAGACAAAGCCCAGACACGAAACCGCCCCTTTCAGACATCATCCTTTCTCCTTAGGCAGTTTTGGGGGTGGGAGTCGCAAGTCACATATTTCTGCCAAGTTCACGTACCAGTGTCCTTACTGGGCAAGTCAGTTCCACCTCCCCAGTCCTCAGGCTCCCCTGTACATGGTGATGAGGATGTTCACAAGGATGTGAATTCTGGATGTGAAATGGACTATCACAGCAATATGCTACAGGGCCTCACAGTAAAAGAGGGGCAATAACTCTCATGGCAATAATCATCATCCTTGTTGAGTTTATTGCGGGCTTCCTCCACAAAGCAACTATCTTCTCTGTTCATCACGAAGGTACCTGGTGGGTCCAGGCCACGAGAGAGGTTACTCCTCCACTCCAGCCAGGATTAAGATGAGAACTGTACCCTACGCCTTTCCTGTTGGCAAATTCCTGTGTACTTCCTCCACGCCTCAGGCCTGGGGATGAGCTGTGCAGACCACAGGGGGCCACACTCATTCCACCCTGCTGTGTGGTCCTGGGAAACCCGAGTCATCCGAAATCACCGGACCTCGGGAAACTTCCCAAGGCTTTTCTACTCCAGAGCAGCCTGTGGCTAGTTGTCCTTGCTGAAAATCTTGCCATTCCTCCAGATACTTCTGATCCGGGCAGACATGGCATTCATCCTGCCTGTTGTGAATTCTCCGAGCATCCTCAGAAAGCTCATAGCTTCCACTCAGGCCTGTGACCCAGCCACTGGGCATGCATGTATCTGTCACACCGGTGCAGGCTGCTTCCGCCCTAAAAGGCCTCTCCCACCATGTCAGCCAACTCCTTCTCTCTCCACACCCCTCTGCTTCCAAAGCTCCATGAACCGACCGCGCTCTCCAGAGCCTTCTGTAGGTGGACCTGTTTCCAGAGCAAAGGAGCGCCGCTTGCTCAAATCTGTAACCCCAGTTTGCAGTATACCAAGAGAATAACTGCTCACGGACAGAGAAAGAGATCATAAATAATTGTCTACGGTTTCATAACAGTTCTATGTGTTCCCTTCACCGAATTGTCACTGGCAAATGTCCTTGTGAGTGACAACACTGAAACACCATGCGAAGCAATCCAGGGAAGATATATGATGTTACCACATCCCACAGATGAGGAAACCAAGACCCAGGCGGAAGAAGCAATATACTCCAAGTGAATTGGCTGCTAAGTGGCAGATCCTGGACTCACCTGGCCCAGGCCTGCTCTTAATCAGTTCTAGGCTGCCTTTCAGGCTGGGTTCCACCCCAGGAACGGGCTTACACTGGTCCTTTGCTAGTCTGATTACCTGGTAACCCACACTGTTAAAATTACCAACAGATCACCTGAGCTTAGCAGAATTGTCTTCTGTCATGGACACCTCTCTACCCCACCCCTTTCCCCTGACTATCTCTTCACCCTACACAACAGCACACCCACGGTGAACCCCCCCACCCCCACCCCCCCCACTCCCCCACCCCCCCCCACCCCCAGGCTTCAGAGGCCAGTCTGAGTGCGGAACAGGCCTATATGGAATCTACTCTCTGACTCTACGAGGGACCTCTGGCCCACAGTCACCCTCACACACACATACACACCCCAAGGAGGCAGAGCCACAAGCTCTAGGGGGGCATTGCCACATTCCTGCTGAGGGATAGACCAGGAAGCAGGAGCCAGGTGGCCTCTCTTTCAGCCACTAGGACAAAGAGCAAGAGCTAAAGAAGGCTAAAAGCCCAAGGCAGGTACAGGGGCCACGCCCATAGACTAGGGGGAGGTGTGGCCTAACCCCAGGGAGAAGGTGGCCTGAGGTCACTGGGGCACTGGAGCACAGTGCTGGCCACCCTTGCTCACTGAGCCCCAAGGGCTTGATCAACAAAGGAGCTATATATCTCAGTGAGATACTCACCCTGAGGCCCAGGCCCTCCTAGGGGAAAAAAAAAAAAACAGTTGAGGAATTTATTGCCAGGACTTCTGGGAAGAAATGAATGAGGTGGGGGGGGGGGGGGCACAGGGGCCATTGTAGCTCGAGGGATTCATTCATTCAGTTTCCCTCATTCACAAGATGAAGGAATTCCCCCAATCAAATCCCATGCATAGAGATGTTAACTCAAAATGCATCGATTTCCTCAAGGTAAGGCTTAACATTTCCAAACGCTTAGGAGAAAAGACAGGCAAAAGCATTGTGGCACCGGATTCAGAGTAACCATGACTCTTTCACAGTGCCACAGGCAGAAAGGAGGCTGACAAACTGCATCTCGTGAAAATTCCAATCGAGCAAAAAGGAAGACACTTGCAAACTATATACCTGATAAGTGACTGATGTCTTGGTTTGGTTTGGGTTCTGGTTTGAGATATTCTCACTATAAATACCAGGCTGACTTGGAACTCACAGAGCCTGTTGGGATTAAGGCCTGCACCATCATGGCCAGCTCAGGATTAATGCTTTGAAATGAAAGCGATAAACTTCAAACAATCTAATTCAAACACAGGGGCAAGGGACCTGAAAAGAGCTGGGTGTTGGGATGTGCACTCATCCTAACGCCTGGGAGGGAGAAACAGGAGGATCAAACCAAGTTCTAGGTCAACCTTGGCTACATAGTGAGTTTGAGTCCAGCCTGGGCTACGAGAGACGCTGCTTCAAAAACACAAAGGAAGACTTGAATACTACTATTTCTCCAAAGAAAATATTCAAATAGCCAATCAGCACACGGAAAGATACTGAATCAGGAGGGAATTAACGTCAAAACCACCAAGAGATACATACTATCTAGAATGGCTACTACTATGGAAACCTAAGAAACAGCCGGTGGGGCAGCCTGTGAAAAAACTGGAACCCTTGCTCACTGTCAGTGGGAATGGAAAATGGTGCAGCTGCTGTGAAAAGTGTGGCAGTTACTCAAAAAGTAAAAATAGAATTGACACAGGATCCAGCAGTTCCATTTCTGTGTATACCCAAAAGAACTGAAAGCACGTTCTCAAAGCAGCTATCTTTATAGCCATGTTCATGGTCCCATCGTTTAGACAGCCAGCCGCAGCAGGGAAGCAACCCAAAGATCATCAACAAATAAATGGAGAAGCAAAATGTGGGCACATGCATGCAATAGAGCATTATTCTGCCTTCAAAAGGATAAATTCAGACACGTGTGGGTGAACTTTGAAGGTAGGATATTGTATCAAGTGAAACAATCAATCCAATGCAAAGGACCCATACGATCTGACCCGCTTCCATGATGAACCTACAGTAACCAAATCCCAGAGACAGAGAACGAAAGAGCAGTGGAGGGCGCTTGCTGTTTAGTGGGTACAAAGTTTCAGTTTCACAAGATGAAAAGAACTACAGAGGTGGACAGACTGGTTGCACAAAAATGATGAATGTGTCTAATGTCACTGAACTGGATACTGAACAAGTAGCTAAGATAGTAAATTGTATCTGTATTTTGCTACAGTAAAAATAAAGAATGGAGGAGAGAAAGAGGGGAGGGGAGGGGAGGGAAGGGAAGGAAGGGAAGGAAGGAAGGAAGGAAGGAAGGAAGGAAGGAAAACATAAGTGTGAGCTCTTGCCTAGGTCCAAGGGATGCCACAGGCACAGCTCTGGCAACATCAGTCCCGTACCTTCTATTGCCCAGAGTGGTAATCGGGCAAGCAGGAAGGTACACACTGGAGCTGGAGAAATGCCTCAGTGGTTAAGAGCACTGGATCCTCTTCTAGAGGATCCAAGTTGTATTTGTTAGCATTCGGGCATCTGTACTGGCCTGCCCTTAGGGTCCTGACAGGATACACCTCAGTCGCAGCCACTAAGAGCACCCCTGTGCACATTCGCTAGGTTTCAAAAGGCGGGCCTTGTATACCTCCTGTCTCCTTTCTCTTTTCCTTCCTCGTCCCCAGGGACCAGTCTCTGCCCCTTTTCTCTGCCCCTTCTCTCCCCTCCCTTCAATAAACCTCCCACATGGGCCCTGCTGCATGGTGTGACCCCACCATTTTTAAAATACAACAGTATTCCCAGTGCCCACACGGTGACAAATAACCACCTTCTAATTCCAGTTCTAGGGGACCCAACACCCTCTTCTGGACTCCAGGCACACATGTGGCATATAGCCACCAAACATGCTAAAAAAAAAAAAATACACACACACACACACCAGAGAATAAAAAAATTGTTTAAAAAAATACACATTAAGCCGGGCGGTGGTGGCCCACGCCTTTAATCCCAGCACTCGGGAGGCAGAGGCAGGCGGATCTCTGTGAGTTCGAGGCCAGCCTGGGCTACCAAGTGAGTTCCAGGAAAGGTGCAAAGCTACACAGAGAAACCCTGTCTCGAAAAACCAAAAAAAAAAAAAAAAAAAAAATACACATTAATAAGCCAGAATGAGCCGGGCAGTGGTGGCATACACTTTTATCAATCCCAGCACTCAGGAGGCAGAGCCAATCTGATCTCTGTGAGTTTGAGGCCAGCCTGGTCCACAGAGCGAGATCCAGGACAGGCACCAAAAGTACAGAGAAACCCTGTCTCAAAAAAACAAACAACCAACAACAACAACAACAAACAGAATGTCCCCACATGCCATATGCCTTAAAGAAAAGGCTGGGTCATGAGGTAGATAATGTGGAGAAGAGTAGAGTCTTAGAGTCTGAGACAGTCTGTCTGAGAAGGTATCTGGGGGCCTGGGGACAAGAAAGACTTGAGGGAAGGCCATTCAGGGAAAGGCAACAGTAGGCACAAAGGCCTCCCAGCTCAGTCATAACTTGGGCCCCATCATGCCCCACTGGTAAAAGCAGCATATGGGGGCTGGGAAGATCGTGCACTGGGCACCAGATGTGGACTCTGGTCCCTCGTTCCCCTAAACTTCTGTAGAGCTGGGACCATGACCAGCATCCTCTAATCTTTAAGGGTTTTGACAATCGACGAAGCCCCAGGCAGAGGGTCTGCAGGCAGCATGCATTTCCTCTGGCTTCCTCCTTTCCAACCCACTCACCTCTTAAAATAACCCTACCTTCTATGAGTTGCCCCATATGTGGGTGTGTGCCTGAGGATGGAGGAAAGCAGATGTGGGGTGAAGATGTGGGGTATTTGGGGTTTAACTTTCTTTTAGACTTATTTTATGTGTGTATTTTACCTACATGTATGTCTATGTACCTACACTGTTCATGTCTGGTGCCTGTGGGGGGTCCTAAGTGTTTCCGATTCCCTGCAACTGGAATTATGAATACTTATGAGCCTTCATGGAGGTGCTGGGAACTGAACCTAGCACCTCTGGAAGAGCAGGCAGTGCTCTTAACCACTGAGCCACCTCTCCAGCCCTAGAAGACAAGTATTGAAACCTGTTAAACTGCAGCATTCCATCAAGCCATCTTCCGGCACCCAGCCTCCATTTCCCCTATCCATAAAACGGAATGGGTGTGAAAAGTAAGGAGAAATCCTACCTAGGTAAACCAACCCGCTTAAGCCAGACACTACAATGGGTCCTCCATCAATCCCTAGTCATTTGTAAATGAAGTACTAGGTACCCTGTGCTCCAAGCAGAAGCAAGACAGACAGAGCCCAGAGAAAGCCCACAAAGTCAGTGCCAGACACTCTTCAATTAGTATCTGACTTTTTAGGACCAGAGTAAGGATATCATCAGAGGAAGCTTCTTTTCGGGGGGGGTAGGGGGGTTGAGACAGGGTTTCTCTGTGTACCTTTGTGCCTGTCCTGGATCTCACTGGCCTTGAACTCACAGAGATCCGCCCGCCTCTGCCTCCTGAGTGCTGGGATTAAAGGCGTGCGCCACCACTGTCCAGCTCAGAGGAAGCTTCTTAAGACACAGAAGAGAGAAAAGGGGAGAGACACAGAGAAACGTAAGCAAACAGGAAGAAGGAAAGACACAGAAGCTTGGGGCCTGCACACACAGTAGCCAATGTGTAATTAGGTTGCACACAGCTCGTTCTTGTGTGTGTGCAACCGTGGCTGACAGCTATGACGGGCTCCCGAGCCTGTAAGGTAAATCCTATCTATATCCTCACGTGGGAGCTTGCTATCTAGAGCACAGAGTGGCTGTCTACCTGCTTAGATCACACAGCTGAAAGGCACAAAGCTAAGGCTGACCCAGGCCCATTAGTCCCTAAGCATAAGTCCCATGTCTTCAGGGCAGCGTTTGCCTATCACCCAGTTCTTTGTACTATCTCCAGAAGCCTTGGAAAGGCTTGGAAAGCTACGAGACAACACCTCATTTTCAGACTACATGCATGCCCTGTAACTGGATAAGTTACAAATAAGAAGCCTGAAACTTTTGACTGGTGTGGATAGACTTCTCTCTCTCTCTCTCTCTCTCTCTCTCTCTCTCTCTCTCTCTCTCTCTCTCTCTCTCTCTCTCTCTCTCTCTCTCTCTCTCTCTCTCTTTTGATAGCAGGGTTTCTCCGTGTAGCCCTGGCTGTCCTGGAACTCACTCTGTAGACCAGGCTGGCCTTGGACCGGATTAAAGGCGTGCACCGCTAACACTACCCAGCTAGACTTCTCATTTTCAAAGACCTTATCAAACTGTACTACACATTTTTGCTTCTCTGACAAAATACACCTTCCTCGGGGATAATACACTGGAGATTTCTGGGGAGAGGCAGGGGCTCATGGAGGCCCAGTCTGGCCTCAAACTTATTGTGTTGTCTGGAGAGTGGGAACACTTGCCTGGATTATGAAGATCCGGGAGCTCCCAGGGCTTGTCCCTAGGTGGACCACAGCCATGCCCTGTAACTGGAAGAATTCCTACTAGGACCTTAACATTCCACAAGGACCTGCCCTGGGAAGGTGTGTTCTGATACGGTCGGTTCCAAGGACTCCACAGAGTTTGTCTTTGAGTCCTCTGTGTGCAAGGCATATCTTGGGTGACAAGGGCGGTAGCCCCTTGCAAGGGCTATTGCAATATCTCTGAAGGTCTCACCCATTTATCACCGCACAACTCCGAGTGCAAAGGCTGTAGCTGGTGGTGGCTACCTTTTTGCATTTAACCAGGCTCTGGGCAAGGTCAAGAGGGGGTGGGGACAGCCTGGCACACAGTGGGCCCTGAAGGACCTCCTTCCTATACAAATCATTCCTCAAGCCAAGTCCCCTCTTGTCTATTTTCCCGGCCCCACCACTGCCTGCTCGGATGCCTCTCCAGCCACCCTACGCTAATGCTTTCTGTGTCCAGTTGCATTAGCCCCGCTGCAATTGTCAGGAACTAGTGTTTTGGAGCAGACACATCTAGTTTCCCCTCCCAGCCCCGCCAACCTGAGCCAGGATCAGGTGATCTGGGGGAAATGGCTGCAATTCCCTAAATTCCGTTCTCAGACATTAGAGTGTCAATCTCACTGACGGTTGGAGGATTAAAAAAGATGATGCCCCCTGAAGGTCCCAGCTTGGGCTCCTGTATATCGAGCAGTCTGCATGGCTGCTATTAATATTAATAACGCTAACGGTGATAGTGAACCTCTTTGCTGACTCTTAAGGCCCACCCTGCCAAACCTCTCACGTGGATCAGACAGTCAAAGCTTCCCTAGTTAGTCAGCCTCCTCATGCGGGATGTTTGAGGTGGAAGGTGGGGGTGGGATGTAACTCAATGTTAGTGTCCACTTAGCATACATGAGACCCTGGGCTCCATCTCCAGCACCAAAACACAAACCAAAAACTCCTCAGGGCGACAGAACAACAGCGCAAAACCCGAGGAATGTAAGTCTAACAGATTGTGGGGTCACAGCAGAAAGAACATTTCTGAGAGTGGGAGCTACAGCACGTGGCATCTGAGCCGGGTGCGGGAGAACGTAAGAGGACAGGAGGGCAGTGAGGGGGATCAGACCCCTCCTGGGAGTGTCTTTCAGAAGCAACCTGAGGGGAGGAATTAGAGAACAGCACCAGGGCAACGCTATGTCAGCCTCAGTCTACCCAGTGGTGAAATGGAGCTTGGTAGAGACTGCTTCATGGGGTTCCTTGGAGGTTAATTGGGTAGAATCCAGCACAGGGCCAAACCGTCTCTTGGAGGGGTCAGACAATAGTCATTACCTGCCCTCTTCCTCATTACCAGTGAAGGACAGGGTTGAAGACGCCAGTCAAGAAGTATCTAATGCCAGAGATCACATTCCAAATACCATGTTTGTCTGCTTATCACGGCAGGTCATCCAAGCAGAGGCTGATTGACAGGTGGAGAGCAGGTGAGATGGGCATTTGAGACCTTGAAGGTCATAGCCAGAGGTCTGTTTCTGCAGGTCATACAGAAACATAACAGAGCTGCAGAGGTTTTTGACCAGAAGATGCTACGGCCTGAGATCACCAGCAGGATGAAGGCTGGGCCACCTTCAGTGCCAAGGAGCCATAACAGAGCCCTTGTCGCTGTTCTGGGTACCACATTTCCCCACAAGGATCCTGAGACCAGAAATAAAGGCTCGAGCAGTCACGTTGCCAAGGCTGTTTGCCATGGCAACATCAGGGAGGGACTCGTGGGCCGGCTGCTGCAACTGCTCAGGGCCTGGTTCTAAATGGCTATGTTCTGCCAGGCAAGCACAAGGAAAGAACATGGCATCCATTTCAGTCAGGCAGGGCTTACCCAGCTAAGTGTCCAGGCAGTGGGTCCCAAAAAGCGGAATCCCTGTTATGCACAGCCAGCCACGGCAAGACAGCAGTTCAGGGTTCCATCCTGTCCCTGCTGTGTGACCTGGAGGCATCTCATCTGTCCTTAGACTATTTCCTCACTCTGAGGTAGTTCGGAGTGCCTCCGTGATCCCAGAGGCACTCCGAACTGCCCCCAAAGCTCAAGATGACATTTGGATACTTCACATCTCCATCATTGCTATTGCCATCATTGATGGGGGCGACTGTTTATCAAGCACTTACTATGTCAGCGAGGCAAGCCTTCTGAATCCAATGCCGTTATGTCGTGTTTTCCTAAGAAGGCCAAACAATTATCCCCTGACACTCATCTGAAGCAATGAGGCTGAGAGAGATCATAACACTGGCGTGAGGTCACAAAGCCCGATTAAAAATGTATGCAGCTAAACTCCAAAACCCAGAGTTCTCAGTCATTACCAAATGTTCCTTCATTCATCTCTCTTCCAGTGACGTCCAACTGGATTTAGTTTTCTATTCATTCTCTCTCTCTCTCTCTCTCTCTCTCTCTCTCTCTCTCTCTCTCTCTCTCTCTTCCTTGCTTTTCTCTTTGTTTTTTTGAGACAAAGAGTTTCTCTGTGTAGCCCTGGCTATGCTGGAACTTCCTCTGTAGACCAGGCTGGCCTCAAACTCAGATTTACCTGCCTCTGCCTCCTGAGTGCTGGAATTAAAGATATGCAAGCCAGCATGGCAACAGTTGCTAAGGCACCATGGGATAACCTCACCAAGGACTCTTTGTGTGTGTGTGTGTGTGTGTGTGTGTGTGTGTGTGTGTGTGTGTGTGTGTGTGTGTTGCGGGTGGGGGGGGGCAAGGTCTGTCTCTTCATAGGAGGTTATATACCAAACATCTCTACACACCTCACAGACACTGCTTCAGGCTGTTTGCACTAAGACCTTAAGTGCATGACAGTATGCTACTACCATCCCCATTTTGTAGATGAAAATACTGAGACACAAAGAAATCCTTTGCCCAGGCCACAGGGCCAAGTGTCCACAGAGTCCAATCCCAGAACTCTAAGCCCATCACTTCTAGAACAATCAGGGCAAAAGTTTATTGGCCTGTTGTTTTTGTTTGTTTTTTATAATTTTATTTTATTTGCATTGGTGTTTTGTATGTCTATGTGAGGGTATCAGATCTTGGAGTTACAGACAGTTGTGAGCTGCCATGTGGGTGCTGGGAATTGAACCTGGGTCCTCTGGAAGAGCAGTTAGTGCTCTTAACTGCTAAGCCACCTCTCCAGCCCCTGGTTGCCCTGTTTTAAATACTGCACTAATGGTGCGATTGTGGAGCTAACTAGCCAATGGGCTGTTCTTTCCCATTTGTAAGTCTCTCTAGATCAGGTGGCCACTCTGTGTCCTAGGAAAGAGCAGAGCTGAATTCCAGGAGCCCAGGTGCCACCTATAGCCTGCAGACCAGACCTTAAGACAGGACCCATCTCTAGGAGCTCTGTGAACCAGGCTGCTGACTATGACACCTCTTCATGCGCTCTCCATCTCCCTCACTAGAGGGCCCGAGTATCTGGTGAGAGGATCTATGGGGGTCAACTGCAAACAGCGCACATGTGTAGTCTTGGGGATTTAGGGATGTGAGAACAGGAAGAACACACACTCTAAGCCAGCAGTCCAGGCAGTAGTATTCCTGAGAAAACTTCCTGCCCTGAGCGCTCTCTGAGCCAAGATACCTCCCCCCCCCCCCCCCAACCAAATCCTAGAGCTGGGCAAGACCCAGCTGGAGAGGAAGAGTCTGAACCTCTCGGCACCTCAGGCCCTCCTCTTCTGGGAAATGCAGGCTATGATATGATATAGATATCATATATAGATATGATGCTCTCTTAGGGCCCTCTTGGAGCCTGGAGAAAAGAAAGCAGCTCAAAGTTCAAATTCTGGGCCAGCCCCTGGGCCAGCTGTAAGACTGACCCAACCTTTCTATGCCTCCATTTCAGAATTCACCGAATGGAGAATACATGACCAACCTCCAGCATCACTACAGGAAGCCCATCCATGGTCATGACCATCCATTCAGAAACAGAAACACTCAAATAAAAGACGTGGTGTGCAGGATATGAAGTGATACCCTGATATTGCTGATAATGGAGCAAGGGTGGGCTGGGGGATTGGGGGGGACCACTAAATACTTTATAGGCCCTGCCTCAACGAGCCATCGTCATGGACAACCACACTGGTGACCTGGGAGTTCTTTCCTTCCTACCCTCCCAGAACCCTCAGGGAGGCAGCAAGGAGGAATTCAGAGGCAAACTCTGCCTGAGTGGAAGAGGCTTCAATGGCTTCCCAAACAGGGGCTTAAAGCTCAGGTTGGCTCTAAAGACATGAAGACAACAGCAAGGGCAGCGGCCTTTCTCGGGAACCCTAAGACACAGTGAAAACCGGAGGGTGCTCTGCTCCTAGGAGAGCACATACACTCACAGGGGTACTAACCTTTGTCCGCTCTCTCAGTAAGAAAAGGGTGACAGAAACCAAGTTCTATCCTCGGCCCCGACTATCCAGGAGTAATTTCCAGAGGAACAGTGCCTGTGACCTCTCTAGGGGATGTTTTAGCACTGGTCCCCCAGACAAGCAAGTGCTATCAACTCATCATGTTGTCGTGTGATTTGCATCTACTCTTTACAAAAATGGAAGCTGTCTGATGAGGACACTGCTCTAAAGGTCTGGCATAATATGTCATTAGGAGCCATCTTATGACTATGTTTTGTTTTGTTAAACAGAATAATAGTAGTAGATCCCCCCCCCCCCCCCCCGCCTCGCAAAATGCCTATGACTTATCTAGACTCAGGTTCTTAGACACTTTGGCAGTGTCCAGTACATGTTCTATCTCACGCAGTGGGCCTTAAATCCAGTCAGAAAGTGGTTGGTTACTCCCATGCTATTTGGCCACTACTGCACCAGTCTATCTTTCGGGCAGACTGCTGTTGTAGGCTGCAGGGTTTGCAGCTGCGTGATACTGATGATCACCTTTCTCCTCCAGTAGTGTGCAGTGTACATTCCGGCACCATGAATACTGACTGGTCAGTAGTGCCGAAGCTTCTAGTGGGCACCAGATCACCTTCTCTGACATATTCAATGACATAGTGAATTAACACAGAGAGCCATCACTGGACAAACGTGCCGAGCAGGAGAGACTTTGGAGCGCTCAGTCCTAAACGGGATGTGTCCATCAAACTCCTCCCTCCAAAGTTCAGGGATCTATGCAGAAGAGGAGATAGAGTGTAAACAGGGCCAGACGTGACGGATGACTCCAGGCTAAGAGTGTCTTCCAGACACACAGGATTGAAGCACAGGAGCTCACAGAGGCTGTGGTAACACACACAAGCTAGATGGGGTCCCAGGACAGAGGGAGAACGAACGCTCTCACCCCGAACAAGAAGCTGTTCACAATCAATACGCGCTAGCAAAGGGAAAAATCGGTTCTCTCCAATAGAGTGTCCACACTCCAGAGCAGGACCCATGTCCTGAAGTAGTTGTCCAGCACAAAATGAATTCTACTTTCTTTTCTGCGTATGTGCATTTTTTGTTTCATTTTTGTTTTGTTTGGGCATTATTTTGTCTTGGTTAGTTTTGGTTTTGATTTTTTATGGGGGTGGGCACTTTTTTTTGAGAGGGGGGGAGAGAGAGAGAGAGCAAAAGTGGGCAGGTAGGGAGGTAATCTGGGAGGAGTTAGGGAGGGGGAAAAACATGATCAAAATATATTGTATGAAAAAGAAAAGTAATAAAAAGGAATGGAAGGAAGCTTGTGTGGCTGTGACCTCCAGTGGTTGGGGAGGTTTCCCAGCAGACAAACTGCAGACCAGGATTCAAATCCAGTGGAGGTCATTCCTGAGCTCTGCAGGCCCAATACTCTGTGAAAGCCTGGCTGGAGCCAATTGGGTCCAGAGATGGGAAAGTCCAGGCCCAGCCCAGCCAGGAGAGCTGTGGGAAACAGGAAGGCAGAAGAGAGATGAGGAGCCGGCACCGGGCGGCGTGAACCTAGGTCCCAGGGGGAACTTTTCACAGCTCATTCTGGGATGAGCCTCAGAAGAATATACCGTTATCCCCAGTTTTATATAGGAACCAAATGAGGTCGGAGACATTAAGACATTTACCCAAGGTCACAGAGCTTGTAAGACCTGATTTAAAACTTGGGGGAAAGTAAGCGACTCGGGATAAATCCTGGGGCCTATACTCCAACTTCAAGCACCCTGATGCCCTCGCACATCAAACTTCAAGTTTGGGGGTTAAAAGTAGTAGGGAGCTGAGCCATCAAACTACGAAAAGACATGAAGGAATCTTCAGTCTCATTACTACCTGAAATAAGCCCATATACTACATGATCGCACATACTACATGATCGCAGCTCCGTGATACTCGGGACAAGGCAAACCTAAGGACACGTAAAAATGCCAGTGATTGCTGGACGGTGGTGGCGCACGCCTTTAATCCCAGCGCTCGGGAGGCAGAGCCAGGCGGATCTCTGTGAGTTTGAGGCCAGTCTGGGCTACCAAGTGAGTTCCAGGAGAGGCGCAAAGCTACACAGAGAAACCCTGTCTCGAAAAACTGGAAAAAAAAAAAAAAATGCCAGTGATTGACAGCAGCAAGAGGAAAAGGATGGAAAGACAGTGCAGAGAGCAGTTAGGACACGGGACAGTCCGTGCAATGCTATAATGCACGATTGCTACATACTCGTCCCAGAATGCTCAGTTCTAGGAGTGGGCCATGCTGTGAACCAGGGATGGGGTTGGGGGGGCCTCTGGGCAATCGTGAGGGGTGTGTGTGGGTTTCCTCAGCTGTAATAGTGGATTTCTGCCGAGGAACACTGATAACGGGGAGGCTGTGCATTGGGGGTGGGGTGGGGGGGGCAGGCTCATATGGGAAAATGTCGGCACCTTCCTCTCAATCTTGTGACCAAGGACAAATGAGAGAAGGCGATGTCTAGTGTGGCAAAGGCTGGCAGCAGTTATGAGAATCTAGTTGAGGATGGGACAAGGACCTTGGCAAGAGGAAAGAGAGAACACAAGGGTCAACCCAGTACAAAGAATTCTGCATCCTAGGGGTGTCCACAGGATGGGTATGAGCTGCTCCCCGGCCTTGGAAGGGACTGAGGGCAACTGGGTGTGCTAATCAATCTTGTCACCTTCCCATAGTTCAAATGATCCTTCTTTTTTAACATAAGAATGATTACAGATGGCTGGTAGAGGTGCACACCTTTAATCCCAGCCCTCAGGAGGCAGAGGCAGGCAACTCTCTGTGAGTTCAAGGCCAGCCTGGCCTACAGAGTGAGTTCCAGGACAGCCAGGGCTACACAGAGAAACCCTGTCTTGAAAAACCAAAAATAAAAACAACAACCCTCCCCCACAAAACAGAATGATTGCAAGCCAGGCCTAGTGGCCCAGGTCTGTCATCCTGGCTACTCTGGAGGCTGAGGCAGGAGGATCACAAACTCAAGGCCAGCTGGAGTAACTTAATGAGACCCCATTTCGAAATAAAAAGTAAGCTCGGCATCGGTGGCACACGCCTTTGATTCCAGCACTCCGGAGGCAGAGGCAGGCGGATCTCTGTGAGTTCAAATAACTCTTGTCTAGCCTTTACAAGGTCCTGAGTGCAGTCCTCAGTACTTCAAACCAAACCAAAGATTGCGTGCAGAGAACTAGCTCTAAATTTAATCCTGTCCCATAAAAGTGCTTCAGTGAGAAAACTGTCTAAGTTGTCTAGGCAGCAGGTCAATGCTCACTTTACAGTCCATTATTTCATTTGACACTGACAAGAGTTTGTTATCCCCATTTCACAGGTTGGGAAACTGAGGCCCAACACAACGGCAGTACTTTAGACTCTCTCTTCCTCTCTCTCTCTCTCTCTCTCTCTCTCTCTCTCTCTCTCTCTCTCTCTCTCTCTCTCCGTGTGTCGTTTGTTTGAGGTGCCAGAGAGACAACCCTGAGCACACCTGAGCACAGAGCACGGTCCATCTCCAGGCAGCATGAAGAGCCGGGTTGTATGGGCACGTCACTACGACCCCCCACCTCTTCTTCCCTTACTCCAAGGCAGCGTGAGTGGAGTAGCGAGTCGGTGAGTTCTTAGGGACCACGGAACCTTTAAAACTGTAAAACACTACCTAGAATTGTACAGATCTTTGGGAGGAAGAAATGGAACCGTGCCAAGAGAGGCTCGGCAAAGAGCATGTGACCTGGGGGATGTGCTATAAATGTCGCTGCTGCCACTGCTGCTGCCTGGGAAGGGAAGGCAGCTGTTAGCCCTGCAATGCTCTCGTCATGACCTCACTTCCAAGCCCGAGGCCCCATTTGCAGGGCTGCTTCTGACTCAAGCCAGCGCGGCTCCTAAATGAGAGCGAAGGAAAAGGGTGACTCAGAGTACGGCATAGTGGAGTTCCTGGCTGACCTGCACCAGTTGGGGAGCGGAGGCCCCCCAGGCCAGGGGGAAACATGAGCCCCAGGGGTCCAACTGCTAGGCTGGTGCCTTTCCTGGGTATCATAGCCATGCTCACCAGCAGCATCAGCCAGAGAGGCCAGAGAAAGTGGAGCTCAGGCCTCTGGGGACTATGTCACCAGATGTACTCATATGAAAGTGACGCTGTCTGCAGTCTCATGCAGGCCAAAGGTGGGCCAATGCACCTGCTAAAAACAGAGCTGCAATTCTGACTTGGCCAGCAGCTGGCCCTGGCTTCAAGGACAGTGGAGGCAGCAGTATCCCAGACCTCTCAAGGGGCACTAAGACTTTATTTCTCCAGTTCTCCTTGTGTCGGGGGGGGGGGGGGGGGGGGGGGGGGGGGGGGGGGGGCGGCTGTGTGCTCAGTTCCAGCTTAATGGCGATGAGGAGACAAAGGTCCAACTGTCAAATGGGACAGGTTCACAACCATGGTGCCATATGGAACCAGCTGCAAGTGATTCTCTGCGGGAAGTGGTTGAGTAGCTGAGCATGGGGAGCAGAGAAAGCCCTGAGTGAATGAAGTCCGGAGTGAGTGGGCATTGTTGGCATGGGCATGGCTTCAGACCCATAGGAACATGCCAAAGAGTCCTACCCCACCCCCACCACCAAAGTGAGGCTCAGAGGGATAGCAAAGCCTTCCGGGCGTCCAAGTGTGAAGGTTAACAATGAGTGCAAAAAATGTCCACCATAGTTTTCTTCCCCTGGATGATTACAGTCTGAAGACTATTCCCCTACAGAGACGGCTCCTACCTAAGTTAGCTAAACTTAGCTCCTTGTCCAGCAGTACCTAAATCCTTTATCTGTACGCACTAACCCTGCCTCCTTGATTCAGCTGTAGGCAACAACCCCACCTCCCCGTTCAACTGTGTACAATAAACATTCTGAGCATCTGAGGGTTTCTGCATCAGAGAGCCCGGTGATTTCTGTGTTTCCATGTGTCTGTCTTTTCTTTACTCCCTCACTGCCCTTGTCAGGTTGAGTCCCTGGAGCCATGCAAGGGGGGAGCAGTTGAACATCACAAGTTACCAAAGAAATGCACAGTAAACAGCAAGAGGAACCGTGCATTATTGACCGAACGGGTAAAAATGAAAATAGTATGAATGTGTGTGGCCACACCAAAAACGGGTGTGGCCAATCAGGCATTCCCACACGATGCCGATGAGTGTGTAAATGAATACAATCTCTCTAGAAGATAATTTAGATATGTGTTGACCAAATGCCTGCATGGTTCCTTTGATGGAGTAATTTTACTTCTAGGAACTTAAATTTAGGAAAGAACACACGCACACAAAGATATTCGTTTCAGCACTGCTTCCAACAGGATAAATGCAAACAGCTGAGACATCACAAAGGACTGATTGATGCATGCTGGCTCAACCCTCCATGAAATACTATACAACCATCAAGATATTAAGCACAATATTTATTGATGGGGAAAGATGTTCACAGCATATTGTGAGGAGGAGAAAAAAGCAAGTTACAAAACAGCGCTCTTCCAATTTACAAATCAGTGTAACAGAATAACTCCATTTGTTGTTTTCTTAGGTTTTTTTTTTTCCAAATCAGTGATCTATATGGATAGGAAAGAAAAACATCTTGAGATACATATGACTTTAGAGTAGCTACCTTTGGATAATACTACATGTTTCTGGACCGGTGAGATGGCTCAACAGGTAAAGGCTGATGACCTGGGTTCAATCTCCATGTCCCACTGGGTGGCAGAGAACTTCTGCAAGTTGTCCTCTGACCTCCACACGCATGCCATAGCACACACATGCAAACACACACACATAAAATTAAACACTTTGGAAATATTACATCTGTCTCCTTTTTTTCATGATGCTTGACGATGTTTTCCAACAGCGTTAAAATTTTATAATTTTTAAATAAGGATTGGACTAGATGGTTTATAATGTCCTTTCATCTCTGACACTATGACTGTTACTCCAAGCACTCAAGTGATTTCACACAACCCCTTTATTGACTGAGCTTTCCGCGTGGCCTTTGGAGTCAAGGCTTTTGCTTAGCAGCTGTGACCCTGGACATTCCTCTCTCCCATATTCACTGCCCAGCTGTCTCCCCCTGTCAGCTCAGGAGCTTCTGTTTGGCAAGGCTCAACTGTACCCCTATTTGTAATCCATGAACCTCATCAAGCACTGGGCAAAGGAACATTGCTCAGCATGCTGGCAGGTGCCATGTGGGCACAAAGAGATAAAAGGCACAACTTAGAGCCTACTGGATAGGCCCAAACACATAGTGCTTGGTTTTATAACTGACGATGGAAGACAGGAGAGAGAGAGCGGGGCAAGCTGGCAGGAAGGCCTACTAAGGGAGAAAGCCATGCGGGGTGGTGGGCAAGGGCACACCAGGCAATGGGTACAGGCTAAGCAAAGTTAAAACCAGCACAGAGTTCTTTGGGACCCATTCTTCAAACATTTCCAAGAAGCTCCCACAATCCTGGTTCTGATAAACATCTACTTTGGCAACAAACGGATAAAAGTTAAGTCTCTGGAGCACAAGTTCTCTTTAATCTAAGCCTAGGTTAGCCACCAAAGACAAGAAGAAATCTTTTGGGGACAAAGACGATCCACTTTCCCCAGCCCTCCCAAGGGGAGAGCTGAGGGGAGGGGAGGGTCCGGAAAGGGCCGTGGGGAAGCAGCAGCAGGGACAGCCAGACATCTCACATGCAAACAAGGCTCACCCCACCAGCAGGCCTCTGGTTTCTCCGGCGGCAGCACCACCGGCCCCATTGGACAGATGGAGGAACCCGGCTGGAGAGTTAAAATGGCTTGCTCCAGGATCACCCAGCCAGAGAGCGGGGAAGGCGACTCCACTCAGGCCTTCTGACTCCAAGTCCAGTGCTATTTCGAGGTAACACACAGGACCTGGAGTCAGGAGCCCTGGGTGGCTCTGTCACCCCCTGGCTGAGTGGTCGTGGACAAGCAGCTCACCCCCTCACAGCCTCTTCCCCAACTGTAAAATGAGGCGGCGGGCTGCCCCGCCCATTCCCGCTCAGCTCTGAGCCTTCTAGGGGCGGCTGCAAAGCTCCTGGTATCAATTACATTTCCCAAGTTGGCCCGGCAAAGATCACCGGGAGATCTTCGGCCTGTCACGTGGTTAGTTAAGTTAAATCGGGTGAGGGGGGGGGCAAACGTCCCAAATTAACTTTCACTGCACTGCTTCTGCTGACACCTGATTACTCATTTTTTTTTTCCCTAGTTTCCTTGGTGAAGCAGCCCTACTAAATAAGCTAGGCTGGCGGCTAAAAGGGCAAACAATTAATTATTGGTGAGCCAAACACCAAAGCTAGAGTTAAAGGCTAGGGTCATGTCCAGAGTGGACAACCTTGGTATGGGTGAAGGAGTCTCACTGGCTATTTCTGGTCTCTTCTACTAGGTTCTTAAGTGTAGAGATAAGGAGACGACTCCAAGCAATAGGGATCTGGGGTGCAGGTCTTTTCGGGGGCCACCAAACCCCCCCACCACCGCCAGTCCTGGTCCCAGGCTATCCACTCCTAGGGTGCTGAGACTAGGGCCCGACTTGGGCAGACACAAACACGGGGCGTGTGACCGAGCCCGGCGACGCTGCCGGGAGCTCCACCGCAGTTTCGTCAGAGGTAAAGGTACGCGCCCGGCGCGCGCGGCGTGTGCACACGCGCAGGGGACACAGACACACATACACACATACACACACACACACACACCCGCGCACAGCCCGCTCATTAACACCCCCTCCCGACCTGAGCAAGAGCCATCCCTCACCACCGTCCCCTTGGGCCTCTGCTGCGAACCCACCCGAGCGCGCCAGCCACACACCACGCGGCCCCGCAGCTCCGGGACGCCGCGGCTTTTGCAGGGGGCTACGGGCCGCCGTCTCCCGCGCGTGGCGGGCGGGCTTCCTCTAGGCGACACCTTGCCTCGCCGCCCGTCCTAGTCGCCAGCCTGAAGTCGCCACCGGGAGTCTTCCCGGAGCAGAACGTCTCGGCCGCCGCGTCCCCTCCGAGTCGCGTCTCACCGCAAGGAGTCAGCTTGCAAGCCTCTCCCCGCCCACCCGGTCCCATGACAGCTGCTACCGCCCAAAGACTGGTAGATTCTAACCAGAAGCAAAGTTTCCCTCTCTCCTCCCACCTCCCGGGCCCCCCCCTCCGCCTTCCCCCTCCCTCCCAGTGTTATGCAAAACCGGCCGGCACAAACGCTTCCACTCTAGGTACTCAGTCTGTCCCCGCGAGTCCCGCGGGTTTCCGTACGACAGCCCTGTTCCGTACCCAGGCGTGTCCCCGCATCCGGGGTCTCCTCCCAGGCTCCGCCGCATCCCCAACCTCTCGGGGACATGCAGCGAGAAGCCGGGAGCAAAAGCTCGAACTCGGGAACCAAACTTTAGGTTTGCAACAGGCATGGGCCGGGGGGAAACGAAGGAGGTGGGGGCGCGCACGCCGCGTGCACACATTTTCCCGCAACTGTTTGTCCCAGCAGCAAACCCCATCTTGGTCTCCAAGCCAGCAGATCTCTCGTCCTCCCTCCTGAACACCAAAACACACTCCTGTCACGCGCGTGTAGCCGGCGAGGCTCCCAGGCTCAGCCAGAGCCCGGGACGCCGCCTCACCTTCCCTTCCCCCTGCATCGTGGAGCGCGCGCCGGGGCCGCGCGCCGCAGGGGGACCCAGGCACCCCCGAGATAGTCCTTCCGCCCCGATCCAGCCTTCCTCGGCCCTAGAGGGTCTCCTCGGGATAACGAAAGCTGACAGACACTATCTCCGCCCGTATGTCCACGTGCCCCGCAGACCCCTAGTTCCCCTAGCCGGCAAGTGACAGGAAACTCTGCGCTGCGGGAGCAGGTGGGGGGCTGCGGGAAAACCAGCGGCAGCACTTGGGGTACCCGATGCTGGAGAACGAGGCGACTCCAGGCTGCGGGCCGCCTCCCTTACCCCCGCCACAAGTGCACGTGAAAGTACGGCAGCAAGTGCTGGGCGCCGAGGACGCGCCTACAGCACCCAGAGCCAGTCTTAGGGGTCCCTCCGACCCTGGCCAGATTCTACCTGCCCAAGGAATCGCCGTACCCCTCAACTTTGCCGGTGGGGGAACCGTAGACTCCAGGTAGCCCTGGCCAGACCCTCCGGGATGGCTGTGTCCCCCCCCAATGCTACAGCACGCGCCGGCGACCTGCAGCTCGCTACGCCTGTAACGGAGCGCAGCGCAAGGCACGTGGAAGGGGGGCTCTGCAGCCTGAACCCCCCGATCGCCCCGGTGCGCCCACCGCTGCGCTCCTGCCTCCGCAGCTGCGGCTGCAGCCCCGCGGCTCTGCACCCGGGTCCCTGGCCTGCGCTCCCAGCTGGCCGTACCTGCGTGTCAGAGAGATAGTTGAGGAAGAAGGACGAGAGCTCTTCATCCAGCAGCGCGCTGCAGTCGTTCCCCGCCATCTTCCAGCCGCGGCTGCAGCGTGCGGCGGAGTCAGCGCCGAGCCCGCCCGGGGGAGGGAGCGAGCGAGGAGGAGGAGGAGGAGGGAGGAGGCAGCCCGGCGGGCGGGTGGAGGGCGGAGCTCGGGCCCCCGGCTGCGGCAGGCCGGCTGGCTGCGGGGGCGGGGCCGCGTGAGCCTGGGGTCGCACCCCCACTTTCCCTGCTCGGAGTCTGTCGCGGCGACCAGGTCTCGCAGCCCCCCGCGGGGGAAAAACGCGCCGGCAGCCAGGTGGCGGTGCCCGGGCCAGCCGCCCGGTGCCTGCGCAGCAATGCGGGCACCCCCTCCTTGCTGCTAGAGCGAATCACGTTGCGTTAGCGCTGGGCGGGCCCTTGCCTGACAACCTGCTTCTGCACAGCTGGGGAAACTGAGGCTCCGCGAGGTTCAGAACCGCGTTTGAAGCCGCAGTGTGCTTCGACAGCAAAAGAGAAAGCTTCGGAGGCCTAAGTTCTCTCTCCAGAGTGCAAGGCCGGAGAGGGAGGGAGGCAGGCTCAGGTCAAAGGCGGAGAAATCAGAGAAGGCTTCTCGGAGAGGGTGGCATTCGTATGTTTTCTTTGAGGAATTTTTCTTTTTTTACCCATTTCCTGTTAAGCCTAATCATCTCTCTCCCCCAGCGCCACCCAATAACCTCCCTTGAAAAAAATTTTCAGTCATGTCTTTTACCATAGCCCACAGTGTCTTGAATTGACTAGGCTTCTGCCAGCCTCCCAGGCCCATTGGCCTGCTCCCTTCTTAGTATGAACCTTCTGGAAAGGAGCCTCTATGCCGATCAGCCATTCACCGAATAACGGCATCTTTAGGGCATCCTTATCCCTCACCCTTAAGTATGTGACCCCTTCCCTTGAAGGTATCTCAGCGGCCTTTGTACCTTGGCTTCGGTGAAGAATTGATCTGAGTCAATCAGTCCTTGCTCGAGTCTAAGACACATGAAACCAGGCTTAAATCTTGCTTTGGTTATTACTCTGGGTAACCAAGGTATTTAATAAATAAAGTGATAATTGAAAAGGCTTATCGGGCGGTGGTGGCGCCCTCCTTTAATCCCAGCTCTTGAGCAGCAGAGGCAGGTGGATCTCCGTGAGTTCCAGGACAGCCACAGTGTTTACACAGAGAAACCCTGTCTGGAGAAACCTAAAAAAAAAAAAAAAAAAAAAAAAAAGGGAAAGAAAGAAAGAAAAGGCTGGAGGGCTTTGCCTCCCCCACACCACCGCCATCACCACACACTCCACATAGACGAGAGAACTGTAGGTCAGGACTGCACACCAGGAGAGTTCTGAAGCAGAGCCAGGAAGCAAACCTTCTGACTTCAACCTTGAACTCTCATTGCTTCTCTGCTTGGCAAGCAGGCATCTAGGTGTGTGCGCGAGGGAGGGGTGTGGGTGTGTGTGGGTGTGTGTGTGTGTGGGTGTGTGTGTGCTGGGACTGAATAAAGGCTGGAAGGCAGGAAGACGCAGAGCTGTTTCTTGGGCACACCTGCCTCCCGCCCTGCTTCCACGGGGTGCTGACGAGGGCTGCCCCACCCTGCAGGGCCAGCAGGCTCCTTCCAGCAGGAGAAGGAAGGAGCCCGCACACCTGCTCAGACTTGAGGCACACAGCAACAGCTTCCTCCTTCTCCAGGCTGAGGTTCCCAGAACCGCAGGGTGTGATTTCACTCTTTGGGCTTAAGGCCAGCACGCTTTTAAGGAACGATTGCTGCCAGAGGAGAATGTACAGCTCGCCTCCCAGGAGTCCTGGGTTCTGGTTCAGCCCCTACCGTCTCTTGTTCCAGTACTGGGCAACTCAAGTCAGTGTCGCTGCCTGGTTTTGAACCCCAGCAAAGTCATCTGATCTCAGGCCTTGGTCTCTCGTCTATACAGATGGGGATATAGTAAAATCACTTACTCATAGTGATGTTATGAAGATAAAGAGATAAAATAGGTAAAATGCTTGGCACAGGGCCTGACCTCAGGGTGAGTGCTAAGCTGGCTGGGAGAAACTACCCTTACAGGCACTGGCCGTTATGGCTTACCTTCCCTCCAACGCTTAAACAGACTCCGTACTCCATTCAGGTCTGAATGCTGGTGTCAACTAACTAACTCTGTGCTACTGTTACCTAAAAGTAAAAGGAGAGTCAGGTCTGGTGATGCATGCCTATAATCCTAACTCGTGGGAAGTGGAGGCGGGGGTGGGGGTGGGGTGTTCAGGAGTTCAATGTCATCCTTGGCTATATAAGGCCAGCCTGGACTACATGAGGTGCAGCCTCAGAAAAAATAAAACAAGGGCTGAGAACATAATTCACTTGATAGAACGTTTTGCCTATCATGCATGAAGTTCCGGGTCCCATAGAACCAGATAAAAATGGGTATTGTGGAATATATTATAATCCCAGCACTGGGGAGATAGATAACAGAAGGATCAGATATTCATGTCATCTTTGACTGCATAGCAAGTTTGAGGCCAGCCTGGGCTACATGAAACCCTGTCTTACAAAATCAAAACAACAACAAAAACAAAAGAGTCACGGGCTTGACCTCTCTGAGCCTCAGCTGCCTCGTCTCCAAAATTGGGACAGCAATGGTGCTATTCCACATAGGCCCTTGGAAGGGTCAAGTGAAACGATGTGGGTAAAATAAATTGCGTGGCCCTGGTCCAGCAGACAGGAAGTGCCCACCACCATCATTATCATCTTCATTATCACCAACGACCTGAGTGCTCCTAGGGCTGCTGCTGCTGCTGCTGGACCAAGTAGGAGTCCTACGAAATGGTTTCCCCGAACTGTCCCCATTCAGCCTGACCCTTTGGTGTTGTGCCTTTTAGAGCCCAAGGAATACATTGGATCCCCTCCCCAGCCAGCCGTCTCCGGCCATGGCCATGCAGATTGACCGCACTGTTCAGTGCCTTGCTAGAGACGAATTCGTCCAGAGGCTTTGTTTGCTTTTAAAACTCTGGCGTTGTTGTTAGAAATACTACCATTTGCCCAGCCTTAAAGACTTTATCACTGATCTATGCATCCTCTGATTAGGTTGTGGCTGCCAAGACATTTAGGGTGAGCCTTCACCTGAGAAGCTTAGCTTGCTTTTCAGGAGTTCTTTCCTCAGAGGCAACTCACAGTCTCGGCCCCATGACCCTCTTGCCTCCTTGCAGGGGTGTGGAGTTCTTCCTTAAGAAAGTCATCAAGTTGCCGGGCGGTGGTGGCGCACGCCTTTAATCCCAGCACTCGGGAGGCAGAGCCAGGCGGATCTCTGTGAGTTCGAGGCCAGCCTGGGCTACCAAGTGAGTTCCAGGAAAGGCGCAAAGCTACACAGAGAAACCCTGTCTCGAAAAAACCAAAAAAAAAAAAAAAAAAGAAAGTCATCAAGCATTCTGTGTGATAATTCACACCTGTGACCCGGGCACTCAGGAGGCTGAAGCAGGAGAACTCTGGAAGAAGTCTGGGGTCACCCTGGGTTGTGTAGCGAGACCGCTCAAAAAAGAGAAGGAAAGAAAAGTCCTCAGGAAACCCAAGGCGGCAGAACATCTCATGTTGTTTGCTTGTCTTCTCCCTGGCTAAGGAGAGAGCCACTGGATGAAGCTGTGCAGAGTCCCTGACCCAAATGCACGGTTAGCGTCTAGGTCTCAGGCCAAACCTCCCGGCTTTCCCGTGCATCTGAGCTGTGTCATCACTAATCCTTCCCACAACCTTCAGTGGAATGAATTTATCCATTATATCCCCGGGGAAATGAAAGCTTAAAAGATGTTAAAGCTGGGGCTCTAGCTCAGTGGTGGACCGTTTGCCTAGCACACTCCAGGTCCTAGGCTGAATCTGCAGTAGTCACTGCAAAAGGGGTGATCAGCTCCGGACCCAGCAGCTAGAGGTCCAGCTGAGGCCAAGCCCAGGTAGGTACCAGGTCCAAGCTACAACCTCCTAGGAAGGAATAAGCAACAGCTCCCAGCAGCTGGCCACCTGGAGGGAGCCAGAATGGTGGCACATTTCTTAGTTTATGACTTTCAAGAGAAGGGCAATAATACTGCCAGAGTTGGACTTCACGCGGCCCCACGTCTACCTCCTCCGCCTTTTGATTGGCCTAGCCTCCCTTGAAAGCAGTGCAAGTTAGTGTGGTGCATATCCAGCCCAGTCCAAAGCCAAGAGCACTCCAGGCTCCTCGGAAATGGCTCCAGTAAAAGGAACCTACAGGATTGGACTTGAATATTTTAGTCCCTACCCGCCAATGCTCAAAGTGGAAACATCAGCATTTCTTCTTCTGATAATAGGAGAAAGATCTATTCAGACACTGCAGCTGTGCTTCCCAGACTCTCGAGGACATGACAGTCACCTGGGCTCTGTCACCAGAGGTTTCGATTCAGGGGATCTGAAGTGGGCCCAGACTGAGCAGGTTCCCCTAGGTGACTCTGCTGCCCATCATTCAACAGATGTTGAAGGAGCACCTGCTAGGTGCCAGCTACTGCAGTCGGTGCACACATAGGCCAGGGCACATAGAACATCTGCCACCCCTGCCCACATACTGGTCCACACAACTGTTAAGCAAACTACTGTTCAGGGAGGGTGGGAGGACATGGGTCTTAACAGGCAGGGAGGTTTCCTGCCAGCCACCACAACTCTGTAAGCCTGTGACTGAAGCTAGGGTGCCACATAGCCACATGCTGCTCTGTTTCTGTGCCCAAGGCAGGAACTCAGGCAGGAACTTTTTAAAAACAGAACCTTTGTACAGCTCATCCTAAAAGTCCCTGTCTTAGTTAGGGTTTTGAAACACCGTGAACTATAAGCAAGATGGGCAGGAAAGGGTTTATTTGGCTTATACTTCCACATTGTAGTTCATCATTAAAGGAAGCCGGGACAAGAACTCCAACAGGTCAGGAACCTGGAGGCAGGAGCTGATGCAGAGGCCATGGAGGGCTCCTGCTACAACTGGGCTGCACTTTCACCAATAACCTCTCCTGGGTTCTCTGAAGAAAACACCCATGTGTGGTGATATTGTGTTCCCCAAAATATTGTGCACCCTAATTAACTTATTTAGGGTCAGAGAACAGAACAGCTACTAGACATAGAAGCCAGAAAATGGTGGCACACGCACACCTTTAATCCTAGCATTCCGAAGGCAGAGATCTGTCTGGATCTCTGTGAGTTTAAAGCCACAATGGAAACAGCCAGGCATGGTGACACACGCCTTTAATCCCAGGAAGTGATGGCAGAAAGCAGAAAGGTATATAAGGCGTGAGGACCAGGAACTAGAGCTGGTTAAGCTTTTAGACTTCTAGCAGCAGTTCAACTGAGATTCATTCCGGATGAGGACTCAGAGGCTTCCAGTCTGAGGAAACAGGATCAGCTGAGGAACTAGCAAGGTGAGGAAGCTGTGGCTTGTTCTGTTTCTCTGATCTTTGAGCATTCACCCCAATACCTGGCTCCAGGTTTGTTTTTAACTAATAAGACCTTTTAAGATTTGTGCTATACCCATGGTTTTCTCTTTTCTCCATAACCCTCTCAATCCTACTACTCAAGCTGAACCTTCACCAATGGCTTCTCCTGGCCTCTCACTGGGCCAAGACTCAGCTGTTCTTTATGACCCTTTCATGCCTTCAACACCAGTACCACCTGGGAGACCCTTACACATGACCAAGTTTGGCTGCCAACACAAGGTACAACCTTGGCCACCTCGGAACACAGCGTGTGTGTGTGTGTGTGTGTGTGTGTGTGTGTGTGTGTGTGTGTGTGTGTGTGTGTGCAGACTCTGAGGAAACACTTCCCAGGAGATTTTACCTCAGTGTTGCTGGTCTCTTCTTAATCACCACTGATTTCTCAGCTCCAGCTAACCAGCATCAACTGTCCCAGTAAAGCAAAAGTTTTGCTTCACTGGTTCTGGTATCTTGTTAATCACAGCAGATTCTTCAGCCCCAGATAACCAGAAACACAGATTATTAACTCAAAATAGCAAAAAGTCCTGAAAGAGTCATTAAGAGAATCCCAAACTTCTCTCTGAAACCTCACAAGCCAGGCCCTGCATTCTCCGCACTGCCTTCAACATTCGTTTTTTTAAATTAATTAATTAATTTAAAAAAAAATTTTCAAGACTGGGTTTCTCTGTGTAGTTTTGGCACCTGTCCTGGATCTCGCTCTGTAGCCCAGGCTGGCCTCGAAACTCACAGAGATCCGCCTGGCTCTGCCTCCCGAGTGCTGGGATTAAAGTTGTGCACCACTGCTGCCCAGCCAACCTTCAACATTCTTATCTTCAAAGCTCCAACAAAACAGCTCACTGAGCTCCCACTAAACACTCAATGGCTTTTCTAACCCAAAGTTCCAAAATCCTTCTACAATCCTTCCAAAAACATGGTCAGATCTATCACAAAAATACCCCACTCCTGGTACCAATTTCTGTTTTAGTTAGGGTTTTTATTGCTTCCATGATCAAAAGCAAGTAGGAGAGGAGACGGTTTATTCTCTTACACTTCTACATTATAGTCCCTCATTTAAAGAAGCCAGGACAGGAACTGTCACGTTTGTCTTCCACTGAGTGAAGAACTTCAGAACTGTAGATGGGTCAAGGATGTCACCTGGATCACAAAGCCCTTTGTGGCAGATACAGGACTAGAAGCCAAGGTTCTAGAAATCACCTAGATGATTTCATTTGAAGGTCTTAGGGTTGAGGATGGGAGCATCTGCCACTTACTTGAAGGCCCAAGGTGAACAAGGCACATCTTGTGTTTGATTTCCCGGCAGTGGTACTCCGTGGCTTCACTGCTGCATTTGAAGGAATAGCACTTCAAGTTCTTTCATGTGCTACAAATGACTAAGGGGCCTCAGAATCAGCAGGTGAGCAATGCTAAGCAGCTCTTGAGCTTCTTGCTGCTTCTTGGCTTTGCAAGGGCTGCCCTCCATCAACCCTCCGTCTCAAAACAAACAAACAAACAAAACATGGGGGTAGAGAAATTTGGAAGAGGTAGAAACTTGCTTTCTCTTATCTGTTTTACAGGACAAAAGGCTTGAATGGGATTCTTCTCATGCCCATTTAATAGGTGAAGAAACGGGGGCCCAAAAGATGTTGTGCCTTTCTTAGGTTATTATTCAGTATGTACTCTATACCAGCAGGGCATGGTGGCACACACCTTTAATCCCAGCACTCAGGAGGCAGAGACAGGAAGATCTCGTTGAGTTAAAGGCTAACCTAATCTAAATAGCAAATTCCAGGATAGCCAGGGCTATATAGAGAGACCTTGTTTCAAAAAAATACAGCTGGGCATGTTAGCACACACCTTTGATCCCAGCACTTGGGAGGCAAAGGCAAATGGATCTCTGTGAGTTTGAGGCCAGCCTGGCGTATAAAGTGAGTTCCAGGACAGCCAAGACTGTTACATAGAGAAAACCTGTCTCAAAAAAAACAAACAAACAACAACAACAAATGAACAAAAAACCCAAATACATACATATATAAAATATCTATATTTATATAAATATTAAAATGATATATGTATATATCAGAATAGTAACATTTAAAGAGACAGTACTCAATCAAAAGGCAACATAGTGGGGCTGGAGAGATGGTTCAGTGGTTAAGAGCACTGGCTGCTCTTCCAGAGGACCCAGGTTCAATTCCCAGCACCCATGTGGCATCTCACAACTATCTAAAACCCCAGCTCCAGGGGGCCTGACACCCTCACACATAAATACACACAAGCAAAACACCAAGGCACATAAAAATAAATCATTAAATAAAAATGAATAAATCATTAAAAGGCAACAGAGTTTACATTCAGTTTAATATGTGTATATATGTATATATATTCATATGTATGAAATAAAGTATCAGACCAAAAGGATATCGGAGTGCTCTGTCATTTGCTGGCTTTGGGGTCTTGGGGAAATGACACCTTGAAGATTATGTCTCCAACTTGTCCTAGAGGTTTGTGTGGATCGAGTTCGTGTTAGAGAAGATTGTGAACTCAATACTTATTGCTCTAACTAATTAACAATACTCCTTTAGGAGAACTTAAGTTTGATTCAAAAGACAGGAAAACTATAGCAAGATGTTTATATATACTTTGATTCAACAACATTTGTATATCCTGCTGGGTGCTCAGCACCATGCTATAGGCCCACAAACAGTGGCCACACTCAGCTCTTGCTGTCAGGTATTTCAGGGTTCTGGGTTCCACAGTTTGCAGGGGTGAGGAGTCGCCAGACAAGTCAGGAGAAATAACAGGTTCTTCCCTGGAAGCTGGAAGGGCTGAGGACCACTGAGGACAAATCTCTTTTCTCCTTGGAGACTCGATTCTCACTTTGCACAGTGATGGTCTTGAACTGGGCCAGCCTCAGGCGTCTCTCCAGGGCCTCAGCCCCAGTGAGATGTTCTAACTCCTGTTTGTGGGAGAAGTCATTTGGGCCGTGCACAGTTTGGCAGCAAAGGCAGCTGGAGTCAGGATGCTGAGAGGAGAATCCAGGTCAGTAGGTCACCCCAGGAGTGTTTTATATGAAAAGGAATCTCCTTAGCTCTAGAGCAGCCAAGAGAACTACAGGATCCAGAGGGAGAACATGGCCTCCAGGCATGACACACCATCGTGAGGAGCAAAGCATAGCAGGTCCTCGGTGCAGTGGAGCATCCTGAATACTGGCATCTCTCTCCCGCTTCCTCAAGAATCCCACAGACAATTTGGGGCGGCGGCGGGGGAAGGGGGGGGACACACGACAAGTTGAAAGGGAGCATCCACCATTATTTCATTGCTTTACTTTTAAATTGTAAACTATTTTAAATCACACCTAATCCCCAGGACCCACGTGGTGGAAAGAGATAACTCACTCCCGCCAGTTTTCCTGTGACCTACACACCAGGGCTGTGACACTCACATGCTCCATGTTAATGTGTCATCGACTTGCCTGGTAACCCTGGGTCCCTTGTGATACTAGATTCGTTTTCTCCGGATGGCAGTTTAGTCCCAGCCATAGTACTAAAGAACATGTAAAGTTGGTTAAGAAAATAGTGAGGATGGATGAGTTCCTTTACTTGTTAAACCTTCGAAGGCCTGGGAGAAGCTTGCACTGGACCTTGGTCGTCTTCTTTTTTTTTTTTTAAAACAATTTATTTATCTTTATTTTATGTGCATTGGTGTATGCACGTATGTCTGTGTGAGGATGTCAGATCTTAGAGTTACAGACAGTTGTTAGCTGCCATGTGGGTGCTGGGAATTGAACCCGGGTCCTCTGGTAGAGCAGTTGGTGCTCTTAACCACTGAGCCATCACTCCAGTCCCAGAACCTCAGTCTTCTAATACACTCAAGTCAGATCTGCATAGAGGAGTCTTGTGAGCATTAACCATGTTGGATTAGTTGGTGTTCATTCATCATCTGTAAGACGAATTGCTAAATGGTCTTATAAATAAAAAACCCGGAGCCAGATATTGGGGTAAAAACTGAAAGATCCGAAAACCAGAAAGAAGCCAGCCACATTCCTACCAATTGGAAATCCTCAGCCAAAGAGACCTACTTCCTGTATATCCACACCTATATGCCTTTCTGTTCTGCATCTCACTTCCTCTCTCTGCCCAGCTACATCACTTCCTGTCTGCCTGTACAGACCTCCAGACCTCTATGGTTAGTGCTGGGGTTAAAGGTGGGTGCCACCATGCCTAGCTCTGTTCCCCAGTGTGGCCTTGAACTCACAGAGATCCGAATGGAACTCCGCCTCCCAAATGCTGGGATTAAAGGCATGTGCTACCACTGCCTGACTTCTATGTTTAATATAGTGGCTGGCTTTTTCCCCTGATCCTCAGATAAGCTTTATTAGGGTGCACAATATATTGGGGGGACACAATATATCACCACAATCATCCCGTTGTAAACAGCCTACTTTATGCTGGGCACTCTGCTTCATTTAGTGGGACAATATTAGCTATAACTGCTTCTGTGGCAGCGAGCAGAAAACCCTACGCAAACTGGCATCCACGGATAACTTACAGGCCAGCATAACCAGCACACCAAAGGCAGAATGGTCAGGAAGAGTGGATGCTTACTCCTCAGCTCTGTTCTCCTCTGTGGTCTCTACTGTGGATGTCCAGGTGCTTTGGTCCAGGTCCAGGTCCAATCCTGAGCCCTCTGCGCTGTCCCCCTACTCTGGGCTGTCCCCCCACTCTGGGCTGTCCCCCTACTCTGGGCTATCCCCCCACTCTGGGCTGTCCCCCCACTCTGGGCTGTCCCCCTACTCTGGGCTGTCCCCCAACAAATCCAAGTTCACTGATTGTGTCAGTCTGGTGCAAAAGCCCGTTGCTTAGCCAATCCCTGCTGATTGGCCAGAATTAAGTTACATGCCTTCTTAATCCCGGAGTTGAGAGGGTTTATACAAATTACCCAAACCAGGGTTTGTGAACAAAGACTACGTGGTGCTTTGAAAGAAAATGCCCCCCTAAAGGGAGTGGCACTATTAGGAGGTGTGGCTTTGTTGGAGTACGTATTGCCTTGTTGGAGGAAGTGTGTCACTGTAGAGGAGGGCTTTGAAGTCTCATATATATATTGGTACACAATTAAATGTTTTCCTTTGTAAGAGTTGCCGTGGTCATGGTGTCTCTTCACAGCAACAGAAACCCTAACTAAGACTAAGACAGACTACTAATTAGATGAAGAAACATGAAGTTGCCTGGATAGAGATGTGAGGAGAATCTGGGAAGAGTTGGGGTGGAGAGGAGGGATAAAAAGATCAAAATACATTGTATGAAAAAAAATAATTAAAAACAGAAAAAAGGGAAATAATGTCCCAATTGATGATCTAGCTACCTTAAGACAATAGAAAAAGAAGCACAAATTAGAAGAGAAGGGTAGAAATAATTGAAAATTGAGCAGACATTAGTAAAAATGAGGGCAGAGAAAAAAGATCACCAAAATCGAAAAACTGATGCTTTGAAAGAACCAACAAAATTAACAGAACTTTAGACCAGTGATTCTCGACCTTCCGAATGCTGCAACTATAGTTCCTCATGTTGTGGTGACCCCCAACCATAAAATCATTTCATTTCTACTTCACAATCACAATTTTTTGTGAATTGTAATGTAAATATCTGCTAGGCAGGATATCTGATATGTGATCTCCAAAGGGGTTAGGACCCACAGGTTGAGAACCACTGCTTTAGATCGACCACAAAAATTAAAGTGACTCCTATTACTAAATAAAAAGTGTGATGGGGACAAGACCACCCATTTAACTGAGATGAAGAAGATTATAGCAATGAGAAACAAGTAAAATAGAGGAATTCCTGCAAAAGCACAACCCACTGAAACTGACTGGGAAAAGGAGCCTTCCCACAGGCCTGAAACAAGAGCTTCAACTGGTAATTAAAAAAAAAAAGCCGCCCACAAAGCGCTGGGCATGGTGGTACATCTTGTAATCCGACCTCTCAGGAGGAAAAAACAAGGCCCGTGGGGGGGGGGGGTGTCACAAGGTCAAGGCCAATCTGACCTACACAGCCAGACCTTGCCTCAAAAAAAAAAAAAGCCAACTCCCCCACACTCAAAACACAAGGACTCAGGTGTAGCTTATCCTATAACACTTGTAGCATGCACACAGCCTTCTGATCCCCTCAAAAAAAAAAGAATCTGTGCAATGAAAAAAGCCTGGATGCACATCGCTTCACTGGTGAACTCTACCAATCATGTAAAGTATTAGCAGCAATTCTTCATGACCTCCTCCAGAGAAGCAAGAGGGGAGACACTTCCTGTCTCATTCTGAGGCCACCTCACTCTGCTATCAAAACAAGACAAAGACATAACAAGGTAAGTCTAAACCAATGTCTGTATGAATATCAGTACACCTGAAAAATTAACAGGAATTAAACATCACTATAGAAAGGTATGTATAAAGATGCCATTGATTCCCAAAAGATTCCAATCATCAAAAACAATAAAGGATAATGGAGACACATCCAGCTAAATTTAAGCGGTGAAGGAGAGTGGGACCATTTCGGGAAAATATGCAAAGACGGTTCATAAGATTTTTGGTTCATAAAGCAAGATTAATATTATACATGTCGCATGTCCCCAACCTTTCTGCAGTCATTTTGAGGATCATTTATGAGAAAGGATATGAGAATATTTTCACGACCACTTGTAGGGTACTTATTATAAAGACTCTTCACTCTGTAGATTCTACAGTATAGAACACAGCCTTACCCGTGGGCACCATTCAGTGTCCAGCATTAAACCGTCTCCTGTCTTGCAGCCTTTGTGCTCCATGTTCCCTTGGCCTGGAATGTTCTTCCCTCATCCCAACCCCTCATAGCCTGTTGATATCCTTCCTCCTCTGCTCCCAGCTCATCCCCTCAGATATCCGCCCTGACTATCTGATCGAAATTCAATCTTGGAAATGACCTTGTTGGTTTATTCATATGACAAGCCATGTAGTGGGAACAGGGTCCTCTTGCTGTGTCCCCCATAGTCTCTCTCAGGGCAAAGCCTGGGCCCGCGATGGGGAAGAGGATGCCAAATGAACAGGGAACCGCGTGTCGGTAATGTAAGTAGGAAGCTCTTGTTTCTGAAGAGGAAGCTCCACGAAGAAAAATGACTTGCCCAAGTGTCAAGGAGGGTGATCATAAATTTGGAGTGTGCTCCAAATTTGGATCTGTGCTCTGGATAATACTAAGCTGGACAGGACATGGGGCAGTAGGCATAAGCAAGGAGAGACAGGCTGCATGTCAGAGGGAACACTCAACACTGAGATCTTGTCATCTAAGTCCTGTGAAAAGTCGGGTGCAGCAAATTGCTTTCTCCATGTGTCCCTGATGCTGCTGGCCAGTATGACTCTGCTGACTTTATTATTTACCCAGAAGTCCTGAGCAGGCTCTCCCCTGCACAGCTGAGATCTCCCCTACTAAATCATCGGAGACAACGAGAGTGAACGAAATTAAACCCGAGCCTCCTTTGCAAAGAGAAAGGAAAAGGTGAGTGGGGGGGGGGGGGGGAGAAAGAGAGAGAGAGAGAGAGAGAGAGAGAGGCTTAAATATGCATGGTGCTTAGAGTGGTGCCATTGCGGAAGCCATTTATCTCAGCACACAGCAGTCTGCTGCCCTGTGAGCCCCTCGGCCTGCTCTCAAGAGTCTACCCTGTGAGTGAGAGAAAAGGCTTTCCAAGCAAAGCATGCCTAGGTGGAACAGGTGTGTGGAACAGCACCATCCCACCCAGCCAAGGGTGTGCTGTTCCTCTAGGCATCGAAGGTGGGATCTGTTCCTTGCCTCTATAATTCTGAGCAGGCCTTATGACTTGCTTTGATCAAAAGAATGCAGCAGAAGACGTGTCCAGCTCATTCCTGGGCTACGTGTGATATTGCTCTCCGGGCTACCAGCCACCATGGAAAGACCACACGGAAGACGAGAAAGGCACAGCCACTCCGATCCATTGCTGCTGCTTCTGCTGAAATCTGGTTTGAGCATCTGGTTGAACCCATTCTGGGTTCTCCAGCCACGGGCCTGCCACCCTTTCAGCACGCTACACAGTGCCACAGAGACCAGCTCCATAGCACAGAGCTCTGCTCAAACCACAGCGTGAACAAGTAAGTGGTTACTGTGGCTTTAAAAAAAAATACTATTTGTTTGTTTGTTTGTTTGTTTATTTATTTATTTATTTAGTAGTTCTGGGTTCAAACTCAGGCTCCCACGCATGCTAAGCAACCTTTCCCACTAAACTGTATACTTCCAGCCTTATGGCTTTTAAACCACTTAATTTGGGAGCAAGTTGTATATATACGGGTGCACACTTATACCTGTGTGTTGTGTGTGTGATTGTGAGTGTGAACACATGTGTGCCAAGGTTTACGAGTGTAAGTCAGAGGACAACCTTGCATGTCCACCTTATTTGAGACAGGGTCTTTGTTCACCACTGTGACCCCCCCAAGCCAACTGGACTGCCAGCCTTTAGAAGTTCTCTTGTCTCTGTCTCCTACCTGTCGGAGCCCTGGGATTACCATGCCCAGGTTTACATGGGTTCTGGGGATTCAAACTCAAGTTCCCGTGTGTTCGTGCTAACAGCTTTCCTGGGGGCACTATTTTAAATAAAGTGATAGATGGCAGGAGCGCTGACTATATAGATGTCGGCAAGGTGTTGGCCTAAGCTGAGACCCGGGGCTGCATCTGTCAAGTGAGGTGACCATAGTACTTTATAGGATGGTGGTGGTGTTCAGTCTACATAGCAAACCTTCCGTGGTTTTGTGGATTGTAGAAAATGTAATCTCTCAGGCTTGGTGGCACACCCCTCTAGTCTCAGCACTCCAGAAGCAGAGGTAAGCTGATCTCTGTGAGTTCAAGGCCAGCCAGGTCTACCTATCCAGTTCCAGGACAGCTAGAGCTACAGAGTGAGATCTTGTTTAAAAAGAATAATAATAATAATAATAACCACCTCAATGTATTCCTACTGTTGTCAACTTCTTAATAATAAATGATTCTAATGAGATTCCCAAATGAGGGTGAACTTTCGAATTAAAAAAAAAATGGAGAAATAGAAACAATATATTAGAGGTTAGATTTTTAGAAATAATGTTCTCTGCTAAAATTTCCTTTAATTTGATCTTCATTATAAAAAACTCTTCTATTTAGTGAAATTACTAAAAAGAAAAACCAGCCCTTTGGTAATCTGTCCACTGATACTGTAGAGTCAACAGGGAACTAAGAGCTTGTATTTCCTCATAATTTAATGAACAGTAAAGTGCACAGCTCCAGGGGACGGCTTTCTAGACATCCGTCGGTGCTTGTGGCGTTCGTTAGTGTTATGCTTTGGTGCTGCTGCCATTTCCCCACTTGACAGGTGGGGAAACTGAGACTTGGAAGATTGTTAGTGACAGAGCTGAGATCTGTGCCCTTGACACGTTGTCCTGGAGCAGTGCACACTGCTCCCGAAGCTTGTGAACTCAATAAATAAACAGGGATTGATCAAACAATTGAAATGCGCCGAGAGACACCGCTCCCACAGCCCCAGTCAGGAAGCCTCAGCTTGGGCTGTGTGTGACTCACGATGAGCTTTTCCCACTAAAGGAACCCCACCCCCGGGCATACTGCTAGGCCAGAGCAGGAATTCAGTAGATTTCTAGAAAAGCCTGGGTAATAATCCAAACCATAATCCCTTGGACCTTAATTTTAACTGGTTGGGGTTAGTACTTTAATCCTAAAATTATACTAAAAATATACCAGTCATACTTAGACAACTCAATGTAGTAGTTGAACTTAAAGGCCCAAGATTTAGATTGAGACCTTTCAGGGCCTTTGGGCCAGATCTTAGCTCCCTGGCTCTCAGATTCAACGGCAGTAATCCTGACCTCTCTCATCGATCACGCAGCTCAAGGTAGCCCTCTGAAAGAGCTGGATAAATGTAGATTTAATTTAAAAATCACAGTGAGCCGGGCGGTGGTGGCGCACGCCTTTAATCCCAGCACTCGGGAGGCAGAGCCAGGCGGATCTCTGTGAGTTCGAGGCCAGCCTGGGCTACCAAGTGAGTTCCAGGACAGGCACAAAGCTACACAGAGAAACCCTGTCTCGAAAAACCAAAAAAAAAAAAAAAAAAAAAAAAAAAAATCACAGTGAAGTGTCCATGTGAAATTATATAACATTTACAAGCAACAGAAACCTGTCTAGGCAATTCTTGCCACTGAACTGTACTCCCAGCCCTAGGTAGAGTTATAAAATAAAGTAGTACCTTTTTCTGTCAGAAATGTCTATGCTCAGCTAGTTACAGTGTAATCCCAACACTTGGGAGGTGGAGACAGGGGCCAACCTTGGCTTCATAGTAAGTTTGAAGCCAGCCTAGGCTACATGAGATACTGCCTCAAAACATAGGGAGGAAGGGTGAAAGGGAGGGAGGGAGGGAGGAGATAGAGCTTAATTAATTAATTAAGATAGTTTAATTAATTGATTAAGATAGAGCTTAATTAATTAATTAATCTTGGCAATTCAATAAGTAGATTTAAAATTTAAAACAAAAATCTATTTGCCCCAAAGAAAGGAAGTAAAGGTGTCACTCTTTTTTTTTTTTTTTTTTTTGGTTTTTCAAGACAGGGTTTCTCTGTGCGGGTCACTCTTAGTAGTGATATTTGTATAGATCATGGAGGGACACCATTTTCCTCTTCATCTGGGCTTACTTCCTATGTCCAGAGACACTGAGAGAAAACTTGTTTTTGTAATTTTTATTTTATGTGCATTAGTGTTTTGCCATGGGTTTTGAGTCCCCTGGAACTGGCGTTACAGACAGTTGTGAGCTGCCATGTGGGTGCTCGGAATTGAACCCAGGTCCTCTGGAAGAGCAGTCAGTGCTCTTAACTGCTGAGCCATCTCTCCAGCCCCCTGAGAGATAACTTATAAAGCATCCATTCCCCACCAGGAAGTGAAAAGAGCAAGACTAGCATTGTTGGCATCCAGACTTCTCATCTAGTACAGGATGTGGGACAGAGAAAGTGGTCTGTAAGCACAGGTCGACTGAAACAGACCAACGGACAGGGCTTAGAGATTTCCTCTTGTTGTTTGTTCATTTATTTACCTATCTTTAAATGTTATTTATTGTTATTATAAGCAGTGAAGGTGTATAGGTAGATGAGGGAGTAGTGCCACGCTGCACATGTGGAAGCCAGAGGACAGCCGTGTGAAGCTGGTTCTCCCCTTTCATTTTTTTTCTAGTGATTGAATTTAGGTCCTAAAACCTTTACTTGCTGAGTCATCCATCTCATTGGCCTATTTATTTATTTTTCAGACAGTGTCTCATGCAGCCCAGGCTGGCCCCTAAGTGCTGGGATTATGGTAAATGTACCTGTATGCCCAGATAGAGCTTGAAAATTTCCTCCCTCCCTCCCTCCCTCCCTCCCTCCCTCCCTTTGTTTTGAGGCAGTATCTCATATAGCCTAGGCTGGCTTCAAACTTACTATGAAGCCAAGGTTGAGCCCTGTCTCCACCTCCCAAATGCTGGGATTACACTGTGACCAGCTGAGCGTAGACATTTCTGACAGAAACAGGTACTACTTTATTTTATAACTCTACCTAGGGCTGGGAGCACAGCTCAGTGGCAGAGCACTGGCCCGGCAGGCATGGGTGGGGCCCTGCTTTTCACTCCCAGACCTCCAAACACACATGCACACATGTATGTATCACTACAGCACATAGCATGTGAGTAGCAGACAAGCACATGGGAAAATCGTGAGGACACTTGAAAAAGCACAGTATGATGCTGTGTACACTTCCTGTGGTGAATACAGTTATAAACCAGCAATCCCAATTGTTTGTGATAGTGTGCAGCAACTTGAACTCCCGTGCAACACTTGTAGGAATGAAATACGCGATAAACATTTTGGAAAATAGTTTGGCAGCTTCTAATAAAATTAAATATGTATCTTCTGTATGACACAGAACCCCCAGGCTAGGTATTTATGGAAGCCAACTAAAGCAATGAATACGTAAAGATACGTGTGTGAGAATTTTCATAACTGCCCTGTTAATGTTAATCAAGAACTGGAAACTAGTTTTTCAGCTGATGAATGAGTAAACAAACCATGGCATGTCCACTCAGTTAAATACTATCCTGCAATAACAGAATAACACACCACCAACACACATGCAGCAGCACAGACGCATCTCACATATACGACACTAAGTGCGACATGCCAGACTCTGAGGACTATATGGTGTATAATTCTATTTAAATGAACTTTTAGAAAAAGCAACGTTATGGTAACGAAAAATAAAGAGCAGACTGGCTGCAAAGTAGCACAGGGAATCTCTTCTGGGACGGAAATATTCTAAAACTGCATTGTGTGAGCAGAATGACTGTTCACTCTAGTCCAACGCCAATGCAACCAAACAGACGTATCTTATTGGATGCAACTTGAACTTCAGCAAAACTAATGTTTAAAGTACATATAGTACATGTTTGCGGTTTTGTTTTTGTAGATGAATTGCTTTTTAATTTTTTATTATGTCTATTTATTTTGCAGATGTAGGTGGCTTGGGTGCACTCGTGGAGGGCAGAAGACAACTTTCAGGAGTTGGTTCTCTCCTTCTGTATGTGGATCTTAGGGATGGAACTCAGGTTGTCAGTCTTGGTAGCAAGTACCTTCACCTGATGAACCATTTCATCAGCCCCGAATTCCTCTTTGAGGCAATTCTCCTGTCTCAGGAGAATTCCAAAGACAATCTGAATGGGTATTTGCCAAGTACGTTATATAGGAAATCCCTGAATTGGGCACAAATGAGAATAGTTTAAAAACATTCAGGGTTATGGAACTTAGGCATAAAGCCAGTATGAAGTGCAGTAGAAAAAACAATGGTCCAGAAATGAAGAGCCATTCACTCATACATTCATGCATTCATTCACCCAACACCTGCCGCATGCCTGGCACTACAAAGCAGAGCTGAGCATGAGCTGGTTTGAGTTGGGTCCCTCGACAACCACGCCTAAAAGAATCCTACCAAATGCAAGCCCAAGCTAGGCATTCTATAGGTGGCTACTGACTTGTTAGCAAAGGAGATGGATGTGACTGATGACCTCCATGTCTGTTGCTTCTGCCTCCGTCCAGGCCCACTGCCTCTATCCAGGCCCATTGCTCCGTCCAGGCCCACTGCCTCCTTCTGCTTGAACAGCCATGACAGTTTCCTCAGTGGTCTCCTTGAGGCTGCACTAACTGCCTCTGGTTCCCTCTACATGCAGCAGCCAGAAGGTTGCAGTTCTCACGTGAAATCCAGCTCCTTCTCCACGCGCCCCTACCTCAATATTCTTCCAGGGGGGCCTCATGGGCTCTTATTAAAGTCCAGAGTCCTCAGGATGCCTCAAGGGACTGGCATAACACACCATATATTGAAAGATCAGCTAGGCATGTGTGATACCCCATGGGCCTGAGCAGGAAGAAGGAGAAGCAGAAAAGAATAGAATGAAGGAATTTTTAAGAAACAAAAGCCCCCAGTTTCTGGCCCTGGCTAGCTAACTCATGCCTCAGTTTCCCAGGTCATCCGGCACCAATCAAGTGATCTCTACGGGCCCTTTCAGTCCGAGGTTATTTGACACCTCTTCCCGTATTTCTGCCTCTGCCTCTATGTGCCCTTATCACACAACAGACACCTTTACGAAAATTGTTATCTGCCCATGTGAGTCACAGATTATACTGGCTCAATCTGCAGGAGGCTTCAATGCCCATTCTGCCAAGAAAATCCTCTGCCTAGAGCAGCCCCAGGGTCATGGTAGGGACCTCAGGTGCAAAAGAATCCTGGTGAGTGAGTATCCTTTGAAATGGGAGAGGAGGGGCAGAACTCTTCTCCTGCAGGGGGGGGGGGGGGGCTGTCTTGTGTAAACAGCCAAAGGGAGTGAGGGAGAAGACAGGGGCTGACAGCAGAGCCCAGCCTTGCAGCCCTCTGGTACTCTATCAGAGGCACTCAACACACTGCCAGGGAGGTGTTTTCTCCTGGTCAAGTGCAGAAGTCATGGAACCGAACATAAATCAATGCGCCACTCAGGCTCAGCTTGACCTTGACAATGTTGCTTGAGCTCTCACTCGGTTTCTTCAGCAACTGGTCAGATCTAGTTAAGCTCAGTTCAACATCATCCAGCATCTCACATCCTTTTTAATTTCACGAGCAATAGATGCGGATGAAAGGGAAGTACAAAGCATGAATAATCAAAGGGGAGCTCCCTTGATTCACCACCAAGAGGTGATGAGCAAGTGTTTTTCTGTTTTAACCAGCATATGGTTGACATGGTGCCGCATCTTCTGTGTCCGATTATTTTATTTCACAATATATTGTGACCTTCTTTTCAGGTCATTACATTCCCATCTACATTCTGGTACTCCGAGGAGATTGGATGCCTATGGATTCTCTCTAGTTGGGGCCAGTCTCCATGCTTCAATTCACCCTCCAAAAACATACAGTAGTCCACAAACTGGCAGACACTGGACACTTTCCTAAAGACTTTGTAGGTCACCATCCAATAAGTATCCTAAGCATTCTATTTCTAAATTTTTTATTTTTTTGTTGTTTTTGTTTTGTTTTTTGAGACAGTCTGAGTTATCTCAGCTGGACTAACAGTCTCTGTGTAGACCAGGCTGGCCTCAAACTTGATATATAGTTGAGGATTACCTTGAACTTGCAAAGTACAGCCTCCGGAGAAGTGGGCAGACCAAGGGAAGAGGCAACAGCCAGCCTCGAACTTCTGATCCTCCTGCCTCTACTCCTCTGAGTGCTGGGATTACAGGCATGTTCCGACCATACCTGACTTTCTATGGTGTTAGGACTCAGACACAGGGCTGTATGCAAGCTGGGCAACTTTTATATCAATTGAGCTCCGTCTTCCCGCCCAGCAGTCTACCTTTTGTTTTTCTGGGTTTTGTTTTTACATTGATGGTGTTTCCAGTCCCCCACAACTCCATGATAAACAACACTCAAGGTGAACATCTTTGTGGCTTCTACTTGCATTTCATGAATTTAAAAACCTTTCTCTTGACAGGTGTTGATTTTTCTCTTTATAATATTGAGAGATCTTCCCTAAAAATGAAAGGCTAAGAAAGACCAAGTAATTTTCTTTGTTTTTTTTTTTTGTTTGTTTGTTTGTTTGTTTTTTCCGAGACAGGGTTTCTCTGTGTAGTTTTGGTGCCTGTCCTGGATCTCGCTCTGTAGCCCAGGCTGGCCTCGAACTCACAGAGATCCGCCCGGTTCTGCCTCCCGAGTGCTGGGATTAAAGGCATGTGCCACCACTGCCCGGCCGACTCTAAGTAATTTTCTGAGGGTGACACATTTGGCTGTTTCTCAGTGGACAGAAGTGTCTTTTGCAGAGGAAAGTGTGTATTCACGCCACCACTGCCCAGCACCTTTCGCCTGCACAGCCAGAGCTGCACACACCACGTGCCACCCTCCTCTCCACATGTCACCTCACCAAACCCTCTTCTGGTGACACCCTTCTTCCACAGAAGAGCCCGTGGACAGCAGCAAAGTGACAGCAGGGCTTGGGGCAGAGTCAGTCTGCCACCCAAACCCTTGCTCTGCAGGACTCCTCCACCTTGCCTGGGTGCCCTGAGTGTGGGATCTCAGCTGTAGAAAACCGGCCTGCAGTCTTAAAGCCTGAACAGCCACTGCTTCGGACAATGGTAGTTAGTCTAAATCATTTTCACCAGGCGATCTTAACAGTAAACTTCTGTCCTTCTCTGTGACATTTTCACATTTGATTCTGACACACACACACACACACACACACACACCCTACATGCTTGTCCTTTGAGGCCCAACCAAGCATTGGCTTTTCCATTTCAAAGTGCCTCCTGGAACGCTTGCTCTCAAAACTGCAGGCCACACACGGTACTGTGTTTCTGTCAGGCTCTAGTGCCAGTCTCAGGCCCTGGGAGGAAGAACAGCCCCCCCCCCCAACCCTTGCCCCCTGCACCCTACCCCCAGTGCCCAGCATACACCAGGTATCGCATGAAAAGTTTTAAGAAGCACCTTTAGTCACCCTGGAGATTCCTGGGTGGGAAGTGAGGGCTGGAAACCAGGGTTCTTTCTTTTTTTTTTCTTTTTTTTTTTTTTTTTTTTTTGGTTTTTCGAGACAGGGTTTCTCTGTGTAGCTTTGCGCCTGTCCTGGAACTCACTTGGTAGCCCAGGCTGGCCTCGAACTCACAGAGATCCACCTGGCTCTGCCTCCCGAGTGCTGGGATTAAAGGCGTGCGCCACCACCGCCCGGCGAAACCAGGGTTCTTTGCTCCAGCTCACCACACGTTTCCTTTGAGCTCCGGAGTTTCGGGTTTTTTGAGTCTTTGTGATGTGTATGGGTAGATGAAAGGAAGACGGGAAAGGGAGTGTGGTAAGAAGAGGAGGAAGGCAGTGAAGGGGGGAAGGGGAAGGCAGGTAATGGGTGGATGGAAGTAAGGAAGAATGGGTGGAGGAAAGAAGAAACAAGATGAACGGCTGATCGGCAAGAAGAAACGCCAGAAGGAACAAATGAATGGATGAGAGAGAAGACGGGGGAAATACATGACTGGATGGAAGGGTAGTGATGGATGGGAAAGGGGGGGGAAAGGCGGCAGGAGAAAGAAGGAAACGAAGAGGAAAGGAAGGGCTATGTGGGGGGCCCTCCTGTAACCCCAGCACTCCAGCGGTGGAAGCAGAGAGACTGCCCATTCAAGGCTAACCTGGGCTACACAGAGCAGCAGCTCCGCCAGAAAAAAAAAAGAGAAAATGGGGGCGGGGGTGACGCTGGCTTGGTTGAATGGGATTCGGGCTGCCGCATCCAGAACCCCTCTAAAGAGTTATGTACCCAGGACGCGCAGGCGCGGAGCCGTCGGGAGCGTGGGGAGTCCGTTCCTAATGTGAAAAGGATCAAATTTGGACGGCTGGGGAGACGGCTCCGTGGAAGTCCTAGTTTGGCATCTGTTGTTGTGGCTACAATACCATGACCAAGAACATCTCGGGGCGGGGGTGTGGGGGGAGGGAAGGGTTTATTTCCGTTCATCAACACAGTTCATCGTTGAGGGAAGTCAGGACAGGAACTCAAACCAGGAACCTGGAGTCAAGGACTGCAGCAGAGGCCGTGAAGGACTGCTGCTCACTGCTTTACCCTCATGGTTTGTTCAGTTGATTTCCTAAAGAACCCAGGACCACTTTCCCAGGGGTGGCACTGCCCACAGAGGGCCATGCCCCCACCCACCCCCACATCAGTCATCCATCAAGAAAAGGCCCACAGGCATGCCCACAGGTCAGTCCAGTGGAGACAATTCCTTAGCTGAAGTTCCTCCCTCCCAAGTGCCTCTGGTTTGTGTCAAGTTGACAGAATTGACCAGCGCGGTTGGGCAAGTGCGGCTTTATAAGCACAAGGACCCGAGTTCAACCTCCAGACCCAAATGTAAAAAGAAAAAAAAAAAGATGAAAAAGCTGGGCTGACGTCATGGTGCACACTTGCCGTTCCCGTGCTGCGGAGGCAGACACAGGGGCATCAGTGGAGCTTGCTGGCTGATCAGCTGAAGTTCCAGGCCACTGAGAGATCTCGGCCCTCCAAAGTGGAAGGGAGTGGGCATTGCCTAAGAACAACATCTGAAGCTGACCTCTGGCCCCTACCTATGTGTGCACAGGCGTGCCTATACAGGCACACGTGTGCACCTGCACATATATATACACAGATATGTATACACACACAGACCCAAGGATTAAACTTGGGACCTGATCAAACGGAGTAGATAGGCCTCCGAAGCTCACCTCTTCACGACAGTGACATCAAAGGAGGCCTTGGCTTGCTACATCATGGAAGAAGTAAAGTGTGAGGTATAGAAAAGGAACAAGAGCCGGGCGGTGGTGGCGCACGCCTTTGATCCCAGCACTCGGGAGGCAGAGCCAGGTGGATCTCTGTGAGTTCTAGGCCAGCCTGGTCTACAGAGTAAGATCCAGGAAAGGCGCAAAGCTACACAGAGAAACCCTGTCTCGAAAAAACAAAACAAAAGGAACAAGGAAACAGGACTGTTGAAGGGTGCTGTGAACTAGATAGACCTCAAAACTGTCTATACCAATTAACAAAAGGAGAGCACAACACACATCCTCTGTTGGTTTTTTGTTTTTGGTTTGTTTTTGGTTTTGGCTTTTTTTTTTTTTTTTTTTTTTTGCAACAGGGCTTCTCTGTGTAATTTGGCCTGTCGTGGAACTCAGTCAGTAGACCAGGCTGGCCTCGAACTCAGAGATCTGCCTGTCTCTGCCTCCCACACAGTGGGATTAAAAGTGTACACCACCCCATCCAGCAGAACACACATTCTTGTCTGGATCACATGGAATGTTTTGCAGGATACACCATGTGCTAGGGCATAAAAGAAATTTCCATAAACTGAAAGGGTTCCAAGCATACAACATGTATTCTCTGATAACCATGAAACTAGAAATGAATGATGGAACGAAATTTGGGGAATTCACAAGTCTATAGAAACAATAGTGTATAGTGAACAATACACTCCTGGAGTCCGGAGCCTTCAAGTTGAACCTTAAATGTCGGGAGGGATTTTTACAAAGTTAACAGAGTATCAAAGCAAGGCCTCTAGACTGTTCAGGCACCAGGAGCTGCCCAGAGGGGCTGCTGCGGGCTGTAAATTGGGGGAAGCCAGCGGGGTGGAGGTGGCGGGGACTGTGAAGGTAGGCTGAGGCCTGAACACCACACTAGCTCAGGCTTCCCTCTGCAGGGCGGAGCTGTGGCGACTGTTTTTGAACACAGAAGAAAGCTGAGCAGCTAATACTTGGTGTGTGGATCCCTGTGTTCCTGCAGTTAATTTGCTAGATGATACAATCTTCTGAGGACACAGTGCAGGCATCCAGACTCGGGGACAGAGAATTTTGAGTCAGCCATTCTGGGAAAGTACTCGTGGGAGGCTGGAGAGTGACCACCAAGGGCAGCTCCTGTTTTGGATCCGTGTCTTTCACGTCATGGCTGACCAAGGATCCCCTCACTGTACCTGGGTCTTCTGTTCACTGTGTGCCAAATCTCACCCATGTCAGTAGATAAACAATTAGGAGATAAACAAATCACAGGTCAACAATTCATGGGGCATTTCTGTGGCGGGATGTGTGGAAAGACCAGTGGGGAAATGGCTTCTCCCCTGGTGACCCCAATTTCAGTGAACCTGTTCCTATACTCATGGGACTGGTCACTCCCTCCCGCCCTCCAGCTCACAGGCGCTAGGGAGAGGGAGCCTGGCCAACTGGTATAAACTTTGGCCTCATGTTATCATTTTCCTCAGAAACTCAGAAGTGGCCAAGCAATTCAAAGGTCTTTTATGATGAAGAGGACAAAAGTCAGCTCCAGCCATTAGCTATTGATTTCTCCTTATCACACCTTGGGCGAAATCCTTGTTCCAGTTTTACAGAGTGAAACTGATGCCTTGGGGTTATCCCAGGAGGCCCCAGAAGATGCTAGGAGGCCTTATCATAATAGCCTTGTTCTAAGAAGGAAGTTTCCTGAACTCATACCCATTGAAGCTGTGAGGAACAAGACTCAATGTCCTACCCCAGAGATCAAATGACCCCAAAAGCCAGGATTCTGTCTCTCCTGGCTAGAACTTGGAAAGGATCCGGACTCTTTCATCCAGCAATTCCTTTTCTGGGAACCTCTTGTAAGGAATAAATGTTCAATGTGGACAAGGGGTAGGGAATGCGGTATTATTTGCACACCCTGAAAAGTGAACTCACCGCGGCATCGAGGAATACTGATATTTGTTGTACTAGTCTGTTGGCAAAGCATTTTGCCTGTATTATCACACTGGCTCCTCACAGGAGCCCTGTATGGGAAATACCCGTATTTCCCCATTTTGTAGATAAGGAAACAGCCTAAAGAGATTCCTCAAGATCTAACAGCTACAGCACATCAGAGACTGGACTTAGGACAACATTGTCTCCTGTTGTAAAACAAAGGGTAAAAATTGATGGGTGTGACTACCCCAGGGCTCAGAGGCTGAGGGAGAGAATCTTAAGTTTGAGGCCAGCCTGGGAAGCCTCATGAGACTCTACTAAAAAAAAAAAAAAAAAAAAAAGCTGATAGTGACAGCCGCCATTAATCCCAGCACTCAGGAGGCAGAGGCAGGCCGATCTCTGTGAGTTCGAGGCCAGCCTGTGCACATGAGTGAGTTCCAGGACAGTCAAAACTATACAGAGAAATCTGTCTCAAAAAATAAAAACAAAAGAGCTGGGGATGTAGCTCAACTGGTAGAGTGCTTGCTTAGCATGCACAAAGCCCTGGGTTCGATCTCCCGAAATGCCTAAACTGGGCAGTAGCAAATCCCTTTAATCCCAGAACTAGAGAGGTAGAAAGGTGAGCATCCAGAGTTTAAAGTCATCCCCAGCCACATAGTGAGTTAGAGGCCTGTCTAGATACTTAAAACTCAAAAAATAAAATAGTCTGAGGAGATGGTTTAACGATTAAGAGCATGAGCTGTTGTGCCAGAGGACCCAAGTTCCCATCCTAGCACCCAGGAATGCAGAACGCATCATACAAAAAGATGGTTCTCAGCTGGGTGGTGGTGGTGGTCCCAGCACTTGGGAGGTAGATCTCTGCGAGTCCGAGGCCAGCCTGGTCTGCAGAGTAAGTTCCAGGACAGTCAGGACTCTCACACAGAGAAACCCTGTCTCTAAATAAATAAATAAACAAATAATAAAGAAATAAATAAGATGATAGCTATCAGTAGAAGGACCCTGGGGGTCAATTTGGATCTGGCTGGAGCTGTCCCCTGGAAGTTTGGGGAAGCTTGGACCGGCCACTCCCACCTCACTCAGCCTCTACCTCACCGTGCCCAGGGAGCAGCGGAGAAGAGAAGCCAGGGTGAGGAAAGGCTCAGAAAGTAATTCCAGGAGACATGGCACAAACCACAGGCCCTAGGTGACAGGAGAGTCCGAGAGCGGCTTCCAGTGACATGTCTGGACACAGAAGCTAAGGGACAGGCACATCTTAGGGCAGTCATACCAGTGAGCCCCCTTCTGCCCACTCTTTAAAAAAGTGGGGTTTTTTTTCCAAAACATTACTTTTCTGATCTATATACAATATCAAAACCCAAGCATGATGCTTGTTGGATAAACAGAGCTTCAAAACAGCCTAAGTACCCCCAGGAGGACCGTGAAGCTGTCCAAAGGCCCAAATAACTCCACAGGGGGCCCCAGGGCTCTGGCAGCCAGGCTGGGCAGCTGCAGGAGGGTAAGGAGACAAGCAGGGCCCGTGCCAAGGAGGCTGGAGAGATCGGGGCCAGAGGGGACTGGTGGAGGTCAAGGTCAGGCCGGCATCGGCCTGCCAGCCACCTAGAACTTAAGTCTGCTCGAAAAGTGCTGACTTTTCCAGAGACAATAATAGATAGCTCTATATGAAATTTAGGCATGGTGGGAGGGCTTTCCCTCATATCTTAATTTTTTTCTTTTCTTTATTTTGTGTGTATGTTTTAATTTTTATTAATAACATTTGAATTGGCATATGGTATGTGATCCTGGGAAACATACTTCTTTATAAATATATTTTCTCTTTGAAAGTTAGCCGGGAAGGAGGTTCTGTTTTTACTGCAAACATTCCCGGTTGGTTCCACGTGCTACAGCGTGTTTGCTTGTTTCCACGTGTTAAATAATGTCTTATAAAAAAAAAATGGCAAGTATAAAATGGGGGAGGGGCAAGAAAAACTTTTTTTTTTTTTTTTTACTTAAATGGCTTTGATCTCGTGAGTGAGAGACTTGTTTTATTACACAAAGCAGGGGCTCTGGCAAAGAATGAGTCTGTTTCCAAAGATGACGTTCCTCCTAGCAGGTTTGTGTGCAGAGGCGTCGTCCACCGCCACCGTTAGGACCACGGTGCAGCTGCGCTGGCCTTGTCTCTCTGTTCCCAGTTGCCAGAACAGAAGAAAAAGAAATTTAAGACAGTCTCACTGAGTAGCCTTGGCTGGCCCCGTAACTTACTCTGTAGACAAGGCTGGCCTCAGATTCACAAAAATCTGCCTGCTTCTGCCTCTTTTGAGTGCTGGGATTAATGCCATCCCACCCTGTGACACCAACTACATCCACCTCCTCCTTCTCTTCTTCACGTTTATTTAGTGCGTGCGTGCGTGCGTGTGTGCGTGCGTGCGTGCGTGCGTGCGTGTGTGTGTGTGTGTGTGTGTGTGTGCGCGGGTGCCACAGGACATCTGTGGAGAATAGAGAACAAACTCCAATGGTTGGCCCTCTCCTTCTACCATGTGGGTTCTGGATATTAAGTTGTCAGTCTTGGAGGCAAGCACCTTAAACCACTGAGCTACCTGGCCAGCCCGGGAAGACCATTCTTGCTGGTTTTCGTTCACTTTTGTAGAGAATCTTTGCACGTGTAAGTGCATGCGTGTCTGCTCTGTAGCAATCACATGTTTATCGTGGGCTCATTAATGGTGGCACTGAGTTTTGCCACCAGGTGTCTAGAGCATCTTTCCATAGGACATGGAGCTGTGTCGGTCGGGAGTTCTGCTGATCTAGAGTCCTTCCTGGTGTTATTAGAAATCCTCACGGCTCCCAGCCTGACGTCATCAGCAGGGGGGCCGGCCTTCACCGACACGGGCGGGGTGGGGGTGCAGTTCAGAGGCTGGCTTTCCTCCTCTCTCCCTCTTTCACTGACTCCCTTCCACCCTCCCGCTCGACTCCTTTCTTTCCCCCTTCCTTCTTTCTCTTTTGTTTTTGCTTCTCTTTCTAATGTATGTAATGTAGGCATGTGTGCGCCCGCGCGCGCGCACGCGCACACATACACATACACACACACACACACACACACACACACACACACACACACACATGAGGGAGTGCTCACCCTTGTGTGTTTATGTAGAAGCCAGAGGTCAACATCAGGCAGGTGTCATTCTCTGTCACTCTCCTCCTTATATGTTTTCATTTTCTTTTTTAAAGACTTTTTTGTTGTTTTTTGCTTTTGTTTGTTTTTGGTTTTTTGAGACAGGGTTTCTCTGTGTAGTTTTAGTGCCTGTCCTGGAACTTGCTCTGTAGACCAGGCTGGCCTCGAACTCACAGAGATCTGCCTGCCTTTGTCTCCCGAGTGCTGGGATTAAAGGCGTGCGGCAAAATTTTTAAATTAATTTTTAAAGTTTCACATATGTGCATTATGTTTATATCACTTCTCTCCTCCTCCCTCCTCCCCCCTCCTGCGGGCTCCTTCATAAATTCAAGGCCTTTTTTTTTCTTTAATAATTATTCACGCATACTTGTGATTATTATATTTAATTATTTATATATAAGTTAGTGAGTACATAAATACAACCTGCTGAGTCCATCTAGCATTGCTTGTCTAGATACACGTTTTTAGGGCCAATTATTTTGTAGCAGATAACCAAGTAGGGGGCTCCTCCCTGGGGAAGGCTGAATCTCCTTCAGTAGGCATTTCAACTGTAGCTTTTCATCTAGGAGCGGGGCTCTGTGAGATTTCTCCCATCCACATTGGCATGTCAGCCGGTATTGCCATTATTCGGGTCTTATTTAGACAGTCATATTGTTGAGAGTTCTTGGGTGCAGTTACCCTATCATGCATAGAAGACACTGTCTCACGGGAGATTTTTCTGGTCCTCCAACTCTGGTGATCTTTCTGCCTCTTCTTCGGAGACGTTCCCCGAGCCTCCTAAGTGTAGGGGTTGTGTTATAGATGCATCGGTTGGGGCTGGGCACCCCCGTGGGCAGCGGTCGTCTGTGTTTTGACCTGTCGTGGTTTTCTGTAATGGTCTCTGTCTGCTGCAGAAAGCAGCTTCTCTGACGAGGGGTGAGAGCCACACTTACCTGTGGGTGTAAGGATAAGTATTTAGAACGCAGCTGGGAATTATACTGGTTTGCAAAGTGGCAGGGGTAGGTTTTCTTCTAGGTTCCATGACCTCACCAGCCATGAATAGTTTGACCATGTTTACAGTACCAGGTGTGGATTCCCTCCTGCTGTGGGGTCTTAAGTCCAATTAGACAGTTCTTGGTCACCCCCAAGATACAGTGCATCTTTGGTGATATTTTGGCATTCTGGTCATTGTTGTGGTTCATAGGTGTCGCAGCTGGGTAGGACTATTGATTAGTTTCCTCCCTGTGATGCCCTTTTTGGTACTACAAAAGCTAGTTCAGGGACACAGCTCCTGGATCATACCCAGTTTGATTCCTGTGTCTGAAGTCTATGGTGTTTTCAGCAAGAGGGTTGGTTTTACCTTCGAATTCCGGGAGGCAACTGAGGGCAATGGTAGCAGCCTGTATTGTTTTGGGGTCTCTTGGACTCCCCTGGCCAACAACTCAAAGGGAGGACTCTCTTGCTTGGCACCCAGGATTTCTCGTTAGGTAGTCCACGGCTCTTGAGGGGAGCATTATGACCCTGTGTGGTGGAACTTCACTGAAACTGTGGAGTGTGTGTGGTGTGTGTGTGTAGGTGTGTGTAACTCACATACGCTTGCATGTCATTTTAGGTAAATATAAAACAGTATGGTTCCCTGTGGTTCTTTTCAAACATCCTTAGTGTTATTTCTCTCTCCTCCCTCCCTGTCTCTCTGTGTTGCCTCCCCTTCCCCTCCCCAGGTAAAACCCCTCCCTTTCAACATCCCTCCTTCCTAGCCTTCTTTCCCCCCTCCCTCCCCCCCACTCCCCCCACTTCTCCCCCCCTCGTCAGATCCAGGTATTCTCCCCACCCCCTTCCCCCATGGTCTCTTTCTGCTTTCCTGGTTTCTGTGGTTATTCCAGGTCATATCCTCACATCTGGAGATTTGGAGCCAGGCACCACAAATAAGAGACAAATGTGACGTTTGTCTTTCTGCATCTGGGTTACCACCCTTGGTATAATATTTTCCTGTTCCATCCATTTATCTGCAAGAATCATGATTTCTATTTTTTTTTTTTTTTTTGCCATTTTCAACATTAAGTTTTTTTTTTCCTCTCTAGGATCAACTTAAATAATTAACAGAATATATAAATGAGCATTCATTCAGATAATATTTTCTTTGCTTCTGAGTGGCTCTCCACCCTATATTCCTAAACAGGATTTCTCCCCTAGAGCTCACTAGAGTGACTGGCCAGCAAACCTCCAGGATGCTCTTGTCTCTGCCTCCTCAGCACTAGCATCACAGAAGTGTAGTGTTGGAATAAGAACGGCCCCCATAGGCTCATGTATTTGAACACTTGGTTATCAGGGAGTGGGTATACTTAGAAGGATTAGGAGATGTGGCCTTGTTGGAGTAGGTGTGGACTCATTGGAAGAAGTGTGTCACTAGGGGTGGGCTTTGGGGTTTCAAAATATCAAGCCAGGCCCAGCGTCTCTCTCTTCCCGGTGCCTTCGGATCCAGATGTAGAATTCTCAGCTGCCATGTCTACCTGCATGCTGCCATACTCCCTGCCATAAGAGTGATGGACTAAACCTCTGAAACTGTAAGCAAGCCTTAGCTAAATGCTTTCCTTTATAAGAGTTGCCGTGGTCATGCTATCTCTTCACAGCAGTAGGACACTGACAGAGACAAGGGTACCCTGCCAGCTGTTAGCATGTGTGGGTGCTGGGAATCCAACCAGGGGCCTCAGGCCCAGCAAGCGTGTTCCCCACTGAGCCATCTCTCCAGCGCTTGGTCCGGATTTTTCTCCTTTTGATTTCATTGATTATTAACGTGGGAGGGGGCATGCTCTTGGAAGTCAGAAGACAACTTTTGGGAGGGAGGTCTTTCCTTCTGCCGTGGGTTCTGGGGATTGCACAGAAGGAACCTTGCCCACTGCACCACCTTGCTGACCCCTTCCTTGTTCTAGCTTTTTAAAACAAAGTTTGCTGTGCCTTCTTTCCCACTCTGATTGCTAATGCAAAAACATGCTTTTTGTAAACTACGCAGACTGTAAAAATGGGGGAAAAGGCAAACCCCTGCACGGACAGTCAGCTAACATTTGATTATCTGTCCTGATGGTTATTTTTTTCTAGTGCTGTGGGATGTTCTGTATGGCAAATGTGTTGCTAATTAGTCAATAAATAAAACACTGATTGGCCCGTGGCTAGGCAGGAAGTGTAGGCGGGACAAGGAGGAGAATAAAACTGGGAAGTGGAAGGCTGAGTCAGAGAGACACTGCCAGCTGCCATGATGAGAAACAGCATGTGAAGATGCCGGTAAGCCACGAGCCACGTAGCAAGGTATAGATTAATGGAAATGGATTAATTTAAGCTGTAAGAACAGTTAGCAAGAAGCCTGCCACGGCCATACAGTTTGTAACCAAAATAAGTCTCTGTGTTTACTTGGTCAGGTTTGAGCGGCTGTGGGACTGGCAGGTGAGAGAGTTTGTCCTGACTGTGGGCCAGGCAGGAAAACTTTAGCAACATTCTAGATTAGACATATTTTTTTTCTCCATTTTAACCACTTAAAAGAGTGCAACTTGGTGAACTCAGCATGTTTGCAATACCACACAACCACCACCATTACCTAGTTCTATACATTAGAGTGTTGTCATCACCCCAGGAGGAAACTGCATTTTTTAATGCTATTCTCGGTCCCCCATGTCCCCAGTCCCTGGCAACCACCACTCTGCTGTCTGTCTCCATGGATCACAGTGCTAGTTGTTCCCCATGAACGACACCAGGCAGCATGTGGCTTTTTGCATCTCTCTTCCTTCACTTAACATAATGTGTTCAAGACCAATGCATGCTGCAGCGAGAATCAGTTCTCCGTTCTGTTTTAGAGTCAAATAATGCTCCATTGCGTGGATACACCCTGTTTCGTTGTTCCACTCATCAGCTGAGGTGCCTTTGAATCATATTTCTTTGTTTTTTTTTATTTAACTTTATTTTATGTGTGTTGGTATGAAGGTGTCAGATCCCCTGGAACTAGAGTTACAGACAGTTGTGAGCTGCCACGTGGGTGCTGGGCATTGAACCTGGGTCCTCTGGAAGAACAGCCAGTGCTCTTACTTAACCACTGAGCCATCTCTCCAGCCCCTTTGAATCATTTTTTACCTTAGAACTCTTGTGAATCGTTTGTGGGAGCATGCGTGTATACTTTTTTTTAAATTTGAAGGCCATTGTCAACTCTAGGGGTTGACAGTTGAGGTGGGATTGCTGGGGGGCAATGGTCGGCCTATGCTTGACTTACTGAGGGAGCCACAGAGTAGTCGGCCCAGGGGCTGTGCCACTCTGCCTTCCTGTCAGCAAAGCCCGGGGCTCCTCGCCAGCTCTTGCTAGTGCCCTGTGCTCTGGGCATGCCGGGGTGGCTTCTTGTGGTTTGGAACTGGGCTTCCCTGACGACAATGTCAGTCAATGTCTTTTCACACCCTTAATGGCCATTTGTGGATCTTCCTTAGAGAAAATTTATTCCAGTCTTTGGTTGTTTGCATTTTCTGGTTGAGTTGTGAAAATTCTTTCTGTATTCCAGATCTTTCTATAATCAAACATATAATTTTCAGATACATTTCTTCTACTCTCTGGGTTTCCTTGAAACAGGGGTGCTTTATATACAAAATTTTTAAATTTCAATGAAGTCTGATTTATCTCTGTGTGTGTGTGTGTGTGTGTGTGTGAGAGAGAGAGAGAGAAAGAGAGAGAGAGACAGAGAGAGACAGAGAGAGACAGAGAGAGAGAGACAGAGAGAGAGAGACTTTTGGTCTAAGAAACTATTTACTCTTCTGGAGTCTTCTAAAAGTGTCTATCCCCAGCTAGCCTCCGTTTTGAGTTGGTTTTGTGTATGGTGTGAGGTAAGGTCCAGTCTCATCCTCTTGCTGTTGCTATCCAGTTAGGTTAGCACTGTTTGTGGAAGAAGCTCTTACTCTCTTCAACGGCCTCAGAGGTACCTGCTTGAAGACCAAGCGACCCTAGCTGCAGGCGCTTCCTCTGGGCTCTCAGTTGCTGGATTGTTTACCTGCTGCTTTTAAGACAGGATTTTATGTGTCCCAGGCTGGCCTCAAACTCACTGTGTAGCAAAGGATGCCTAGAACTTGTGATCTTCCTGCCTTCACCTCTAGAGTGCTGGGCTGGAAGTGTGTTCCTCTTCTCCAATCTCCATACAGTGTTCTAAACCAATATTTTCTTACTTGGCTGATAATGGGCGTCTTTCTATATTAGCATAGAAGGAAAAGAATCATTTTATGCCATTTATTGGATGTCCTACAATTAGTTTCAACAATCTCTGATTATTAACTGTCTTGATCACTTCAAATTTTTAACTACCAGAAATAAGGCTACAATGAGTTTCCTTCTAATGTACATCCCTGTGCACTTATCTAATTATTTCCTTTGGATAAAGTCCCAGAAGCCAACTTATTAGGTCAAAGAAGAGGCATTCTTTTAAAGCTTTGATGGATGTTTCCAAATTTTCCTCCCAAAATATCAGAACATCACCTTCTCTGAACAGCATTTGGAGGCGCCTGTCACCCAAGCAGAACCCAGACACCTTTCCCCAATGTCACTTACAGACAAAAATACCGGGAGCCCTGACACACTCCTTCACCGGACAGTGAGTGTGAGCAGGGCTGTGACATCGCCTATCGGCAGAGGCAGCCTCCTCTCAGGCCTGCAAGGACATCAGCCAGTCACTTGGGATTCTTAATGCCAAGGCTCTTTGTCTGCCATTTGGGGTTATGTCTGTCATCTGTCCATTGTTCCTTCTAGACTTCAAGCAGCCAAGGGGACAGATGCTATCTGGCTTATTCCCTGTGTGGATTTCATGTCTTATGAAGTACCCAAGACAGGGCATTTCTCATAACATGTAAAAGTAACTGTTAGGACAGGGGCCAAGACAGCTTACCAGTGAGGGATGAGGGTGACGAGGGTGCTTTCCCTTTTTGTATCTGTAATGTCAGCACAAGTCTTTGTCACCCAGCAGCTGTTCCCTGTTTGTTAACCGAATAAATGAGAACAACTCGCTCTGGACTCTCAATGGTGGGAACCACGCCTCCCTCCTTGCCACATTCACTTGTTGACATTCATTCCAATGCCGTTTTCCTCGGCGATTCTATCGTCACGGTCCCTTTGGCTCCTGGGCTGCAGCCATTTTTTCTGCAGCCAAACCGAAGGACGCACCGTGTCCCCCAGCACCCTGAAATAATTGTCCAGTGGAGAGAAACAGGAGAGGGGATTGCCCCTCAAGGGCTTAGCTCCCTTTGCTTGGATGTGGTTCTCTGGGCTGGAGTCAGCGAGGAAGCTATTTTTGACTGAGTGGCTACCTACCCTCCCATGACCCTCAGCAATTCAGGCCAAGGTCATTGAACTCAGTTCATCAAAGACACTTGAGCGACCAGTGATCTCCTTCCCTGGGGTCCCTTCAGAGAGAAGAACTGGGAGGGGCATGCCCATGATGGTTCTGGCCCTCACTGCAAAGCCGTGCAGCATCATCCCTGGGAGGTTACCTCTCTTCCTCTGTTGTTGCCATGGAACCTGAACAGGATTATTGTATTAGTCACCTTTTTCAATTTTATTTTTTAATTAGTACTTGAGGAGGGGCTATGATGAGTATGTTGCGTGGTGGCCAGACCACTCTGTGGAGTCAATTTCTCCATCCAACTTTATGTGGATTCTGGGGCTCGAACCCAGATCACCAGACTTTCGACGTGTGCACTTTGACCGAGTCATCTCATCAGCCCCAAGCTACTTTTCTTGTTGCTGTGACCAACATAACAAGAAGTAACTTAAACAGGAAAGGTTTACTTTGGCTCGCATTTTTAAAAGGCAGCCGGGACCTGTGATGGAATCACCTGGGCTCCAAAGGGCTACCTAAACCCTTTCCCTCCAGCTCTGCCATCTGCCACACACTCACACAGCCTTGCTCTGGGGCCAGCTACACTCCATGCATGCAGCTTTCCTTGGCTGATGCTCCGTAGTCCCGGCATCTCCAACATGCTGGAGTTGCAACTTGAGTTTTAACACCACCGTGTCCATACCATGGGGCCTCCTTGCAGAGATTCCAACCCTGCCTCACATTGCCTGGCTTTGACAACTCTCTGGTACATGCTACCATGACTCACTTACTTTTTCACATTTTGTACCAGCAAAAACAGTACCATGCAGACAATGCTGCTAAGTCCCGCTGCTAGATGGAGACGCACCCGCGCTCCCTTAGGCCAACTCTGTAATGGCCTTTGCATGCCTTTGGTGATAGACTCTAAAACACTACTTTGCTCAACAGTTGTGTTTGGATCAAGGACCCCTTCGGCAACAATTGAAGTTCCTCTTCTCTCTCCTCAAATGAACTTGCTTTTTCACTAGATGGACACTGATGGGGGAAGTCGTGTCCTCAAGGCATTTTTATTGCCCCCGTGCAGAGTGAGAGACTTACCGTTGATGTCGCTAACCTCTTCAGCAAGTAGAGTTGCTTTTGAATGCAAATCAGTCATGTCTGTAACTTTGAACTCCGCCGTGTTCTTGCTGGACTGCACATTTTCCATGACTTTCTGCCCTGTTGGTTGTTTTTTTCATTGTGTGCGTGGATCAGAGCGGTGAACAGTAACAACAATACAGCCTGCGTGCCATCACATCTTGAAATTTCCTCCACCAAACAAATAGTACCTTATTAGTACCTTATTTCTTTGCCTCTACATTCCCAAACTTGATTTAAGAAATAAAAAAAAAAAAAAGCTGTGTTGGTAAACTTTCAGAACATAATCAATCTTCTCAGATTCCTCCCTTGAAAATGTGACATGTGATTTCCAAACATAGGCTAGTGCACACAGTTCCCATTGGACTGTTCAGGTGAGAAATCCTAACATGCTCTTCGTCCAACATTCCCCAGTCTGTGGTCAGTCTTTGACTCAGCGATCATTGTTTTAACAGCTCCCATGGATCCATCAAGTTTTACTGCAGATTCTGAGCAGCGTCCTGAAGAACTTTAGCTCCTGCATTAAAACCAAGAATACATTCGTCTAAAGCAACAGATAAGCCCTCTTTTGTTGAATTTGCTTTAGCAATTACATTCTGTGTTAGATAACCCCTGAATGAAAATACAAATTGCCTTAAACATCACTAGGTAACCATCTGGACCCAGAATCTGAAGAAGGTTAGCCAGAGTCATTACACCAGCCTTAAAATCAGGATTATTGACGGCCAAGTCATCAATGGCTCTGCACTTTTAGTTGGATTGTCCATATTGTTTGTATCATCAGGTACTAAGTCCTTGTGTTTCTTACCATCATCTCCATATTCAAGTTCCACAGCTAACCTAAGCAGCCAGCCAATTTACCGCAGACCCTGAATCTTGAAGAACAGTGAGTATCTCCAATATACTTTGTTGTTGTTTTTCGAGACAGGGTTTCTCTGTGTAGTTTTGGTGCCTGTCCTGGAGCTCGCTCTGTAGACCAGGCTGGCCTCGAACTCACAGAGATCCGCCTGGCTCTGCGTCCCTAGTGCTGGGATTAAAGGCATGCGCCACTGCCCGGCTTCCAATATGCTTTTCAAAGAACTCGGCCCAACTGCTGTGGATATTTCCGAGTTACCCCGATCTTCCATCTTTACTGTCTGTTTTTCTGGTTTTCAAGCCAAACAATACAGTTTCTAAATTCTGTTCCATCTTCGCAGTTGAAGCCCATGGGACTGTGATCGTCCAGGGCTGTGAGTTTACATCAGAGCATTGTCCCTGCTGTTCACACTAGCCACCTAGGTGCCAGACAGGAAAAGCCAATCCCTTACTTTTTAATTCAGCCTCATTCCAATTCTCAGTAGAGAGGCAGAATGCAGCCATATGCTTTGCCAGAGCACAGCAGGAATAAGTCTAGCTCAGTGCTTGATGGAATCCTTGTTCCCCTCTGAAATCTCATGAGTGAGGCCTTCACTGTCTATTTCTGTCCACATTCTTCCAAAGTTCCACCAGAATGGCCAATTAAGACTTTCCAGAGTTTTTCTAGCCTGCAGCTCCAAATTCTTCCACATTCCTCTGGCAAACCAATTCCAGGCCTAAGAACCGTATGGTCCGATTTATCACAGCAATCCCCCCACTCCCAGTACTAGTTTTCTATCTTAGCTTGTGGTGAGATCTTGTTTGTGTTTTAACAAAGAAATCTTACCTGAAGATTAGAATGCAGAGTTAGCCACTAGGGGCCAGGCAGTGGTGGCACACACCTTTAATCCCCGCGCTTGGGATCGCATGCCTTTGATCCTAGCACTTAGGAGAAGGAAGCTGGCAGTGATACGTCTGGGTGGAGAGAGGGAGTGATAAGGCAGGGTGGAGACAGGAGCTCGGCCCTTTCAGTCTGAGGATTCCTAGAGGTAAGAAGTCTCTCTAGTGGCTGGCTGCTCTGCTTCTCTGATCTTTCAGCTTTCACCCTGATATCTGACTCCACGTTTTTATTTTTAAGACCAATTAGGATTTGTGCTACATTAGCTAGTGTTCTTGGTGTGACCAAATAGCTGTTAATCAACAACGTACAGGAGGAAGGGTATGATAGTTTTAACCATCAACATGACAGACTCTAGCACCACCAGGGAAGAGGGTCTCAATGAAAAACTGTGTAGCTCAGGTTGGCCTGCGTATCCCTGAGATATCTGCGAGAAATGCTCTTGATTGTGTGAATTGCTGTGCAGCACCGCTACACAGCAATCCCTGAGTTTGGGTCATGGACTGTATTAAAAAAAGATGAAACCGAGCACAGGTGTGCATTCATTTACTCTAGGCTCCTAAGTGTGGACCTGACTTGCTTTTTCAGGTCCCTGATGCCATGGCTTTCCTGCTATGACGGACTGTACAACCTGGAATTGTGAGCTCAGATAAACTCTTTCTCTCATAGATTTTTTTTTTTTTTTTTAAATCAGGGTGTTTTATCACAGCAACATGAAGGGGAACTCTATCAGTTATTTTGTGTTGCTATGACAAAATGTCATGCCTAAGAGCAGCTATAGAAGGGTTATTTGGGCTTAGGATTCCAGAGAGAGAAGAGTCTATCACGGCAGGGAGACAGCAAGCTGCAGGCATGGTGGCGAGGGCAGGAAGCTGAGAGGTCACATCTCAGTGCAAACACAGAAGTGGCGACACTGAGCTAGAGGTGGGGCGAGGCTGTCAGCTCCCAAAGCCCACCCCCACTGATGAACTTTCTCTAGCAAGCCTGTGCCTCCTCAAGACCCCATAACCTTCCCAAACACCGACACTAGCTAGGTTCCAATACCCAAGCCTGTGGGGAACACGTCTTATTCAAACAACCGCCAAAACCAACACGAAAGGTTTATTTTGACCCACAATTCACGAAAGAGACCGAGCATCATAGTAGAGAAGTCACAGCAGTCGGAGCAGTTGGCTGGTCATATTGTGTTCGCAGTCAGAAAGCCGAGAACGGACAGGAAGTGGGACCGGTCTATAAAGCCTCAAGGGCCAGATTCTGGGGAGCTGACTTGTCAGTCAAGAGAATTTGCTGCTTTTCCAGAGGACCTGAGTTCAGTCCCCAGCACCCACATCAGGCAATTCACAATCACCTGTAACTCCAAGTCCAGGTATTTGATACACTCTTCTGGTCTCTGAAGGTGTGTACACACATGGAGAATACAGAAACAGACAGACAGACAGACAGACAGATTAAAAAACAAAAGCTCTCAAGGTCCACCTCCAGTGACCCACTTCCTCTAGCTAGGCTCCACCTCTTAAAGGTTATACAGCTTCCCAAACCAGCACCACAGCTGAGAACCAAGCACGTCAGACTACAGGAGACATTGCACATTCAAACCATAATTGTGACCCCAGGAAGGAAGGTGTTGAGACACTGTCCTGCCTCCTCTTTAAATACACAGATGTGTGAGCTGTAGGCACTCGGGAACTGTCCATGAGGAAGACAGTGACCTCTTCTAAAAGAAACCCACATTTTAGTTGTTTGGGTTTTTTTGTTTTGTTCTAGGTTTTCATTTTTTTCTTTCTTTTTTTTTTTTTTTTATGGTTTTTCGAGACAGGGTTTCTCTGTGTAGCTTTGGTGCTGTCCTGGATCTCACTCTGTAGACCAAGCTGGCCTCGAACTCACAGAGATCTGCCTGGCTCTGCCTCCTGGGTGCTGGGATTAAAAGCGTGCACCACCACCGCCCAGCTCTTTTCTTTCTTTCTTTCTTTCTTTCTTTCTTTCTTTCTTTCTTTCTTTCTTTCTATCTTTCTTTCTTTTCTTTTTCTTTTGAAATGGGTTTTATGCAGGCTGGTCTCAGACTCACTTATATAGTTGAGGACCTTGAGCTTCTGATTCTCTGGCCTCCACCCCACAAGTGCTAGAATTATAGGCATGTACCACCACACCCAGCAATAAACCCACATTTTAATCTCAACTTTATTGGAAACAGATAGAACAGAATTCAAGGCTCTCGGGACTTAAATCCTAAATGCTTTCCTAGCCTAAGCAAGCCCTTAGCCTGACACATAGTAGATGCTCACTAAATATCCACAAGTGGAATTTGCTACATGTCCCGTCACGCCTCACTGCGTACCAACCCCCTGCTAACTCCAGGTCCTCCTGGTGAGCCTCTTTTCCTGTGCATGCACCTGCCTCTCCTACCGGGTAATGTGCACATTCAAGGTTCATGGCCCAACTGGAAACCCAATATCTCAACACTACCTCGCCAGATCCCCTTAAACGGAGTATGTTATCCTTTGATCTGTATTTTCCTAGTAAAGTGCTCACACTATGCTTTCAGTTTCTTTTCTTTCTTTTCTTTTTTTTTTTTCCAAGACAGGGTTTCTCTGTATAATAGATCAGCTGTCCTGAACCTCACTCTGTAGACCAGGTTGGCCTCAAACTCACAGAAATTAGCCTGCCTCTGCCTACTAAGTGCTGGGACATTGTGGAACAGAATATTCATTTAATAAATAATGGAGTATTTTTCTCTGAACTTGCCCAATACGAATAGACTGGATAGTGTAAATGTAATTCTTCCTTAATAATCATTCTTATTGCATATAGTCTTACTATGTTAAAGTTAAAACCTTTCTTTTAATTTAGGCAGAAAAAGAGGAAATGTTGTGAAATATTACTTTATGTAAAGATGTGTTACATTTGTTTATGTCACAGACTATTACTTTAACTATGTAAAGGTGTGCTACATTTGCTTATGCTGCATTTGTTTAACAATGTAAAGCTGGGTTGCTTTGCCTGCCTAAGGCACCTGATTGGTCTACTAAAAAGCTGAATGGCCAATAGCTAGGCAGAAGAGGAGTAGGCGGGGCTGGCAGGCAGAGAGAATAAGTAAGAGGAGAAAGCTAGGGTCAGGAGGGAGAACAAGGGAGAAATAGAGGGAGCCACCCAGGGCCAGCCAGGCAGTTGCCAGCCAGGCAGCCATGGAAAAAGCAAGAAAAGTAGGACATACAGAATGAAAGAAAGGTAAAAATCCCCAAGGCAAAACATAGACAAAGAGAAACAGATTAAATTAAGTTATAAGAGCTAGTGGGACAAGCATAAGATAAGGCCAAGCATTCATAACTAATCAGAAGTCTCCATGTCATGATTTGGGGGCTGGTTGGTGGCCCAAAAGAAAGCCTGGTACACTGGGATTAAAGGCATGCTGTGCTACCACTGCCCAGCATGCTTTGAGTTTCTTTTCTTTCTTTCTTTCTTTTTTGGATTTTCGAGACAGGGTTTCTCTGTGTAGCTTTGCGCCTTTTCCTGGAACTTGCTTTGGAGACCAGACTGGCCTCGAACTCACAGAGATCAGCCTGCCTCTGCCTCCCGAGCACTGGGATTAAAGGCATTTGTAGAGGTAACAGGACAGTCTTCAAGAGTCAGTTCTCTCCCTCCACTGTGGATTCCAAGGTTTGAACTCGGGTCACCAGCCCAGCACAGCAAGTCATTCACCCACTGAGCATCTCACTCACTCAGGAAGACCACGTTCAATATTTTAAGACCTCATTTCAGATGCTTCCATTAAGCACCTCGCTGCATACTCCCCTCCTTACAGAAAAGGGAGCTCTCAGAGCCCTTGGAATAGAAGAGGCATGAGGATCTCCACCAGTCACCTTCCTAGGAGCTGTTCTTCCCCTTCTTGGTTTAATTTAGAATCTCCCATAGTAGATCAAAGAAGCCCTACCTCCTGGTCTGGGTTGATTGCTATAGTCTTGACTCACATTGTGCCAATCACAGCTCCCGACTACTCCACTCAACACAGTTCAGTATTCGACCTGAGGTGGCCAGTGTATTTCTTGCTTAGGATTCGTGGAGTTTGCATTAGAGACCGCTTCTGGGAGATGTTCTCCGTTGTCTCCAGCCTCAATGGACACTGTGGTCTGACATAAGGAAAGGGGGCTGACATGCGCAGAGAGGCAAACAGAGCTGATGGAGGTGTCCTGGAGAGTCCTGGATTTTAAGAGGTCTTTGGGTCTGGTCACCCTGGGCTTCTCCTCCTCCTCGGTTCTCCAACTTGCCTTCAGATTCCATGTGCCAACAAACCCTCCCCCGTGGAGAAGAATGTCTGTCACTTGCTGTTGGGAGCTCCTAACAGGCACACAGCATGCTGTGGACCTAAGACCACGTCTGTAACAGCACACCTACATTTCCTCTGAGCAGGAGGGTAGTGTCTGGATTTCCATGTTTAGCTGATCCCCTGTTGTTGGGAATATTGACTGTGCCGAGCCGTGCTTTGTAGACCTCTTCCTGAGTTCCTCTTTGCTCATACACACTGCTTCATTAGAATGGCTTCCTAGCTAGGGATTGTTCTGCAAAAGGCATTTCACATTGAAAGGCTTCTGGTGGCTTCCGTGTCCGGCGACTGTTGCCTCCCTCAGGGCTTCATGCCGTAAGATCATTTTAAACTGAGCTGCTGCTGTGTGTGACCCTTGTCGGTCCTTTGGGAGAAGGGTGCAGGTTTGGTATCTGGTTTGCCTGTAACTGTGCCCAAAATTCAGTTGAAAAGTAGGTGTGGGGTCAGCTGTGGTCACGAGTATTTTCAAGGGATTCGGTAAACATGGAGCATGTCCCTAAACGCCCAGTGGACTCTGGTCTTGCTGGGTGTGTACTACGGACAAAGCTAGACACAGCTTCACGGTCGCTGGCTGGGACTCGTGGGTTTAGTCCAGATGGAGAAGGGACACGGCTCAGAGGACACATCTGAAGGAACATGGCTCAGAGGACACATCTGAGGTGACTCCAGAGAGCAGGGCTGGGAGCTCAGGGAACAAGCTGATCAACCCTCAAATGCCCCATGCTGGGGGAACAACGGGAGGGAAGGCACACACAGTCCCCTCTGCCCTGGGCTCGCAGCCTGTTGCCAAAGAATAGGTAAGAGCAAAGGTCACGTGAGGTCAGTGCTGGTGGCTCACCCTGGTCCACTGACACCTTCCTGAAAGCTGAGGCACATGCTGGGACGTCCAGGACAAACCAAGCCTGTTTACAGCTAGAAATCAGAAAGAATCAGAGCAGCCAGTGGGCAGAACGTCTCACCGGGTTTAAACATAGGGTCCACCAATGGCTGAAAGTGGTAGAGGTGACGATACTCTTCCTGACCTGACAGGGTCCCATGCTAAAAACTCTCACCTCAGGGCCAGTGGAGAGCCCTGAGGGAATACAGCAAGGGAGAGGTACCATCATGTTCTTCAGGGGAGGCAAGAACAGGGATACTAGTAGAGCCAGTGTCTCTGGTCACGGTGGCCTGCCCCAGATCCAAGGCTGTCTGAAAACTTCTCTGCCTGGTCCACTGACGCCCAGCCCCTACCCCTCTCAAACGTGCCCTCCCACAGTCTGATCTCCTGCCCTATCGACTCCGTCAGCTTTTTGTTGTTGTTGCTGCTGCTGTGGCAAAATCCCTGAGAGGAATAATTTCAAGGGGCACAGGTTTGTTTTGGCTCACGGTAAGTGTCTCTTGTTGGTAGACTGCATTGCCTTGGGGGCCTGTGGTGAGCAGTGTGGCATAGGGAAGGGCATCACGGGGCAAAGCTGCTCACCTCATGGTGGCCTAGAAGCAGAGGGTAAGGAGAGTCAGGGATAAAAAACACCCTTCCAGCGAGGCGGTGGTGGCGCACGCCTTTGATCCCAGCGCTCAGGAGGCAGAGGCAGGCGGATCTCTGTGAGTTCGAGGCCAGCCTGGGCTACAGACTGAGTTCCAGGAAAGGTGCAAAGCTACACAGAGAAACCCTGTCTCGAAAAACAAAAACAAAAACAAACAAACAAACACCCTTCAAAGACACAGCTACAGTGATGCACTCCCTTAACTAGGCCTCACTCCCTGATAGCCCAATGGCCTATGAAGTCAATAGGTTAATCTGTGGAGGAGGTCAGAGCCTTCATGTTCCAATCACTTCCCAATGGCTGTGTCAGCAGCTGGGGACCAAGCCTTCAATACATGAGCCTTTAGGGTACTTCATATTCAAGCCATCACATTGACTTCCCCAGTCTTGGAGACAACCAAGCTCTTTCTCTGCCCCAGAACCCACCAACTGGACACAACAGTTTCCATCTGGCCTGCTCTGCTCACACTATGTCTAAGGTCAGCGAAGTTGCTTCAGAAAGGCCTCTCCTGACCTCGGAGCTCAATGCTCGCCGCATTCAACCACAACAAGGAGTCCATTGTTGTGTCAACCAATAGACAGCCTCAGATTGGGACAGCCATACTCACCTACACTGGGCAGGCACATTAGCCGGTGTCCAGTGAGTATCATGTGGCAAAGACTGTGAGTAAAATAACCACCAAGAGTTTGAAGTCAGAGCCAATGAGATGGCTCGGAGGGTAAAGGTACAACCCGAGTCCCATCCCGGGATCCTACATGAAGGTGGAAGGAGGGAACTGACTCCACAAAGTGGTCCTCTGACCTCTGCACACGGGTCATGTCATACATTTCCACATATACATCATGTACACATACATATGCATGCAGGTACGCGCCCACGCACGCACGCGTGCGCGCGCACACACACACACACACACACACACACACACACACACACATGATGGTGATGATCTTGAAGTCACACAGAAACATAGAGCTCAACCTCATCACTCCCTGTGCCCCCTGCCATGTTTACTATTTCTCTTACCGATGCTGGATCTCTTACCAATGCTGGATGCTGGATAGCCTCCCTGCCGTGCTTTTAGGACATTTATCTAAGCTGTCTGGCCTAAGTTTCCTCCGTAAAGCAGAGAGATCATGCTGGCCTCTCAGGAAGACAGAAACCCTAAGGACTCCATGGAAAGACATGTACACACATTGCCTCACTCAGCACTCAGTTCAAGGCAAATGCCGACTAGACACACACAGATGTACACACTGAAGCCTAGCCATAATCCTGGGGCAGACCCTCTCCTAAACACCCATCTTGTAGATGAAACCAAGGCCCAGGGACCTTAGTGACAGGCTTAGTCACTTCAGCTCCAGAGCTAGGCTCTCCTCTACTTGGGCACTGAAGGTGATATAAAGTGTAAGATCAGTGACCAGAGAAGAGCCAGTGTGAGCCATACCCCAATTGCCACACCACAGACCTCCATTCATCTCCATTAAATCCTAAGGTTAGGATAGTGTGGAAACCACTGAGCTACACAAACATCTGTGGCTATTTATAACTCTAAAGGAAAAAATGCAAGGATTTGATTACATTCTGTATAACGGAAGACATCACCAACAAGGCCAAAAGATAAATAGGAGCGCAGGAGAAGATATTTCAACTTTATATGGCAAAGATTTACTACCCTGGTACAAACATGTTCTAGCAAGTAAATGGAAGAACCATGAATGGCCCAAGGGGAGAATGGGCAGAAGACTGTGAACTGTTTTCAGAAGAGGAAATAAAAATGAGCAACGAGCATGGGGCTGGAAACTCTTGCTATGATCCCAGCACACAGGAAATTCAGGAATATCAGTAGAGGCCAGCCTTGGCTACATAGAGACTTCCACGTCAGTCTGAGCTACATAGCAAGACTCTATCCCAAGAGACAAAAATCAGGGCCCAGAGCTTTAGTTCAGCTAGTAGAGTGATTGCCTAGCAAAGTCCTGGGTTCGAAACACATCATCACATGAAACAAAGCACCGTGTCATAAGCCTATATATACTTCCAGGACTCAGAAAGTGATGGTAGGAAGAGAAGGAATTTAAGATCATCTTCAGTCTGAGGCCAGTCTGGGACACACAAGACTCTGTCTCAAAAATGAACAGGCCTGGCAAAAATGGCTCATCAGGAAAAGGTGCTTGCCCCCAGAGCCTGATGACCTGGGTACAATCCCTGAGACCACACAGGAGGAGGACAGAATCCCATGGGTTGCCCCTCAACCTCCACTTGTGTGCCTTGGCACCTGGGCACAAGCATACACACATGCACACGCACACACATATAAGTAATAAAATGTAAGAAAAACTAGCAAACAAAAAAGAAAATGCAATAAACATGTAAGTAGAGAGATAGAACTTAAATAAGGAGCTCCTGTATATCTTCTAATACTCACAAAAAGGGAAAACTAGCAACATTTATGGCTGATAACAACACAAAATAACCTTACATATCCATTGTTAGACTGTGAAACATTACAGCCTTTACAAAAATTTTCCAAAATATAATCACACAAAAAATGTATGAGGACTGGGGATGTATGTCAACTTTCAAAAATGGAAGTAATTATATAAAAAGATAGATGATAATAGACAGATAATAGATAGATGATAAATCAATCCATAGACAGATCATTAACAGATAATGGATGGATGATAGATCTACATGGTAGATAGATGACAGATAAATGTAGCCTGGTTCATAGGTAGGTAGGTAAGTAAATAGATAAGTAGGTAGGTAGGTAAGTAGGTGGGTAGATAAATGGATGACGAACAGCTAGAGGTACCTATATTCATTGCGACATCTCTGTAACAGCAAGCAAAACAATACTTTGCCCTTCTGTCAATCCTATTGTATATTGTGTAGCTACTAAAACAAGTATGGTAGTCTCATGCTTGCCAGTCTAAGGTTATCACTGAAACATCTGAATGAAAAGGCATGTTAAAGAGTAGCCGGGTAGTGGCGGTGCACGCCTTTGATCCCAGCACTTGGGAGGCAGAGGCAGGCGGATCTCTGTGAGGCCAACCTGGTCTACAAACTGAGTTCCAGGACAGCCAGGGCTACACAGAGGGATCCTGTCTTGAAAAACAAAGAGAGAGAGACAGAGACAGAGACAGAGACAGAGAGAGACAGAGACAGAGACACAGAGAGAAACAGAGAGAGAGGAAGGAAGGGGAAGAGAAGAAAGAAAGGAGAGGAAATAAAAAGATGGATGGATGGATGGATGGATGGATGGATGGATGGATGGATGGATGGATAGAGGATATGCACATGACAGAAACTCAAATATCCTAAGGTTACGTAGTTAAAACTGGTCTCATTCTCTCCCTAATGTCCTAGCCTGGTTCTTCCTCTGGAAAACAATTAGTACTGCAGCTTCTTGAATTGCTTTCTCAGAGAACTTGATGTAGATACTATTTGTCTTATCTTGAAAGTTGTACAAATGCACACACAGATGAGTGTGTCCCTATGGAAAGCAGTATCCATTCTTTCTATCCGATTTGATTTAGCTCCAAGGCTACAACTCCTTCAAGAAGCCAACCCCCACCCATGAAGAAGCTTACCCACCCACTCGTCCACCCATTCATCTGTCCACTAATGTCTGCAAACAAGCAGTTATTGATCACTCACGCTGTGCCAGGCACGAGGCTCAGGGCTGCAGATAAAGAGGTGAGAAGATAAGGTCCTTGCCCTCACCCTGTTGACCTTCCAGTGAGGGAGAAAGAAAATATGTGGAGAGAATGAGCAACAGGAGGGACCGAACCACCTCCAGATAGAGGGATGCTGCACCCAGAGACATTCATGCTCACCCAAGGAGGGGCGGGAGGAGGGAAGACAGGAGGAGTGGAGAGCAAAGGGGAGAGAAAAAGGAATGATAGGGAAGACCCCTGAGAGGGTGACATCTAAGCTCAGAACTGCACACAAGAAGGGGTGACTGTCACTGGGTCTGGTCCTTGTGTGTTCCCAAGGAGCGTTCCTACTGTCCTACCTCCTTTTGATCTAGAGGTAAGGAGGACAGGTGTGGGCTCCAGGGTCTGCTGCTAAAAGCTGGGTGAGTCTTGGGGAGTTGATTTCAGCTCTTCGTGCCTCTGTTTCACCATCTGGAATATTTGAAGTTAGATAGAAACAGTGCCACATTCATAGGACTATAGTAACGATTAATTGGCTATGGAATATAGGCAGGCCAAAAAAAAAGATGATAACAAATAATGATACCAGGTGAGCTGTTAAATATGGCATCAAAGACATAAACTAGGTGAGAAAAAATTGACTAGTATTGTCTTCATCAAAATTAGAAATCTAATTGGGCAGTGGTGGCGCACACCTTTAATCCCAGCACTCGGAAGGCAGAGGCAGGTGAATCCCTGTGAGTTCCAGGCCAACGTGTCTACAGAGCAAGTTCCAGGAAAGGCACAAAGCTACACAGAGCCACCACGGCTGTACCAAATGATCTTGAAAGGCAAAGCCAGAGGGATGGATGAAGATCTCCTAGCTGGTAGGACCGGGAAAGGCTGTAGGAGTTTTTCAGCTGACAAAACGAATCTATATTCCAAATATGGTAGTGGTTACAAAAACTACACCCTATGTCAAAACTCACAGAACTGGGTGAGCACAAAAAGTCAATTTCACCAAATGCTAATTAAAAAAATAAAGGTAATTAAAAGCAAGCAATGATCATGTTGCTTTAGCCCAGTCCGTCATACCCAAGCTCCTCTCTCTCTCTCTCTCTCCTTTCCCTATAACTATGAATTTCTTAAAGGGGAGATACTTCCATGTCAAACGTTTATGAAGAGAGCCTAATACAGAAAAAAGAATACATTTGATTGGAAGAAAGAGAGGAAGGAGGAAGGAGTCATTACAGAAATATGCAAAGAAGAAAGGAGATGGCAGGAATCCCGGCCTCCGCCAGCACCATTTCAAAGCCATTCTATTAGTCATTGCCCCATCAGGTCCAGAATTCACATTGTGAGGTTTACTTTGATTGACAGCTAAGGGATAACAGGAGGTGGAGGGTTTGGCACCTAGGGAGTGTGACCCTGACATCTGCAACACCAGTGGGGGTCTTAGGGTCATCCAGTCCATTACAGACTGTTCAGTCCTCTCTTGTTCCTTGTCTCCCATAGCAGCCTCATTGGTATCCCTCACTCTGGTCGCCCCCCAGCTGATGCTTCCTAACAGCGAGATCCAGTTAGCGCTCAACTGATCTTTTGCCACCACAGTCCTTCATTCACATGGACTTACTGAGCACCTACTATGTGCTGGCGGGGGGGATAGACTAAATTGCATAGATACCTGAGTGAGTTCTTGTTTACATTACCACCAGAGTTATAGATAGCAACCACAAAATGACTTTTGCGTGTATTTCAATAGCACCTGGGTTATAGTCCACAAAATAGAAAGTATAATGTGGTAAGACCAAATCTGGCTTTCCTGCAGAAATCACTGCTCAGCTTAGACCTCCCCTTCCATAGCATCCACCTCCCCTTCCATTTGAACTGGATTGTTTCTGGTTGGGGCCTGGTGGCCTGGAGCTGAACCGATAGAAACCAGTGGCCTGGCGTCATCACCTACACTGAATGTACCGTCAGGCGGCTTGATTATCTATCCTGTGTCATTTTACCTGTAAAGTGGACAGGAACATCTAATATGGCCTTCCAGGGTTGTGGTTGAGCGGGATTAGCCATGTGCAGTCACATGAGGGCATAAGCCCACTCTTCTTATCAGCAGAGCTTAGCCCAGGAGAGCTAGTGCTGTAGGAATATTTAGGAGCCCAGGCCCCTTGCCATGGAGATGCAGCCTCTATATGGCTAAATATGGAGCTAAGACAAGGCCAGGAAGGGTCTTCTGGCCCCTGGACTCTTGTAGTCAAAAGTGTAGGCAATGACTCAGTAGGGATAATATTCCCTGCATCCATCAAGTAAGTTTCAGGAGAGGGCTCATGTCTGTCAGTGACACAGGCAGGAGAGTGGAGGACAGCTAAGACCCAGGAAGGTTCCTTGGATGACAGACGTGTGCTGCCAGTTGACATGGGCCCCCACCTCTCACCCTGCCTCCCATTCCTGAAGCTGGACTCTCTTCCTAAGGATTCCAGCCGTGCTATCAGTAACGGGAGCCCCCACTACGCCTTCTCTAGGGGGGAGAGTCACGGGTTTTGCGTGCCCAGAAAAGCACCTTTGCTCCAGTGGGGGAAATGCCTTTGGGCTGATAAAGACTGGCCGTGTCCAGTTATGGTAGGAATATTGCAAGGGGGTGAAGCTATTTTTTGCCACATGTCTATCTCTCCAGCAGGCACAGTGACATTACTGGAGATCCAAATAGTCCCCGGCCATAGAAGGTCACGGGGCTGAAGGCAAGCCTAGCTCTCCAAGCGCCACACTGAAGGAAGAATTATTTTCATCACCAGTTGGGGGGCAGGGGCGGGGGGGGGAGCGGTCGGGGGACTTTGACCGCTGGTGACTGCCATCCCTTCCATCTTGTGCCAAACCCATCTCACTGTCTACAGACCTCTGTTGAACCAGTTCGCCCTTGTGCCCTGGTCTGGTGGCGAATGTTTATTTTTAGTCTATGATTCCCTAAGAATTCGGGTGGGCCCTGGTGGAGTAGGGGGAGGGAGGAGGGAGGAGGAAGAGAAACTTGAAGGCCTGCAGGGTCAGGGAGGGCACAGACCAGTTCAAGGGCAGCCCTCTCCCTTTTCTGCCTACCCTAGCTCAGAGGTGTAGGAGTGCTCACACCCCTTCCTCTCTTCCCCTTTTCTCTGAGGGCTTTGGAGACCCGTGAGCTTTCCCTTTCTCTTTCTAGCAACCCTTGCTATTTGGGGTTCTCCTACCATGGGCGCCGAGTAGGACTCAAAGGCCCTCTCCCTTCTGTCTGTGAAGAGATGTGTCTAGGTCCATGCCCTCGGCCTGCCCGGCACCACAGTGGGACATTAATAAATGTGAGCAGCCAGAAGGGTAGGTTTCACTGCCTCTTCCTATAGGCAAAAAGCCTGAGAAGTGGAAGAACCAGCAAGGGGAAGCGATGGAGAGTGAGAAGCTCTTACAAAATCTTAAGTCATTGTCTCTAGTTCCTGCCTCTTTTCTGAGAAGTTCTCTGGAGACCTCTGGGCCTTGTCTTGGCCTGACTGATCCACAGGGGAATGCTTGTCTTACTCCTCACCTTCTTATGTTCCTGACCTTCTCCCCAGCGTACCCAGGCCCTGCTCCACCGCCTGCAGGAGAACCCGGCCATGCTGACTCAAATCTTGGCTCCACTGCACACAAGCCATGTGACTCCTGGCAAGCTGCCCTGCCCCCAGCAAGAGATTGGGAAAGGTCTCTGGGGAGTGGTGCCGAGGACTCCCAGGAGTATGTGTAAAATGGCCGGTGCATAGTAGCTGCTTAATAAACGGCTGTGTTTTGTTTTAACCCATTCAATAGCATTTCCTTTTATTGTACATCTGATCATTCTTCCTACTTTTCCTGCCAAGCTGCTTTAGTATTTTATAGAGCACTTGCCCATCCATTAGCACATCTCCACATGATATCTTGAGGAAAGCCCGGTCGTTATATGTGACCATTAATCCCATCACACAGGGAAAGATACTCTTGATCCAGAAGAGTATCTGTTCATCCTCAGGCCAGGGAAGCAGCACAGAGCTGCCCCAGCTGGCACTCACAGCAACCTGGCCAAGAAGATGTCATCCGATACAACCTGCACCCGTCCCTCCCTGGTAAAATGGGGACTTGTGCTGTGGGGCATTCAGGGGAAAGTAAAACTCTGCAAGTTAGCCATTTTTATTTTGTTTGGGGTTTTTGTTTGTTTGTCTGTTTGTTTTTTGAGACATGGTCTCACTATGTAGCCCAGTCTCTGTCTTCTGAGTGCTATGATTAAAGGTGTACACAACCAGGCCCAGCTTATTTCTTTTTTGTTTGTTTTTTGTTTGTTTGTTTGTTTGTTTTTGGAGACAAGGTTTCTCCGTGTAGTTTTGGACTTATTTCTATCTGTCTATCTGTCTATTATCTGTCTATCTATCTATCTATCTATCTATCTATCTATCTATCTATCTATCTATCAATCTATTATCTGTCTATCTATCTACCTATTATCTATCATCTATCTGTCCGTCTATCTATTTATCTATTATCTATCTATCTATCTATCTATCTATCTATCTATCTATCTATCACTGAATTTTCCTTCATTGCTCTCCACCTTATTCACAGGGTCCCTCAGTTGAACCTAGAGCTCACCTATGTGGACTAGTCTAGCTAGCCAGCTGGCTCTAAGGATCCCCTGCCTCCGCCTTCTGAACACAGGAAATACAAGTGGCCACTGTTCTCACCCAGCATTTATTGGGCGCTGGGGATCTGAACTCAGTCCTTGCGCTTGCCTGGCAAACTCTATCCGTTCAGCCATCTTACCAGTCTTTTGGGCTTTTAAAAAAGGGTATGTATCTATATATGTCCCCATGGAGGCCGGAAGAAGGTGGTCAATTCCCCTACTTAGATCTGAAGAACAGACATTGTTCTTAACAACTGAGCCATCTCTCCAACCCCTGTTTTGTTTTTTATTTGTTTGTTTGTTTGTTTTTCATTTTTAGAGACATGATTTTACCCTGAGCCCGGGCTAGCCTCAACCTCAGGACCCTTCTACCACAGTCTCTCAAATACAAGGATTACAGATGGGGTGGACCACACTCAACTCCATCTATATTTTTAACAACTAAAAGGAAATGCCTTCCTTTCTGAAAAGAGACCAGGGACTTCTGACAGGGAGATGGATGGATCTCATTTCCAGAAGGTTCCCAGAACACCCCTTCATGTCCTTATTCTCTGGGACATTGACTCCTCCAGCCAAAAGCTGATTTGAACAAAGGGGAGATGTGTGTGTCCAGAGCGGAATGGAAGGTTGCTGCCAGTATGAACACCCTGTGGGAATATTCTGCTGCATTAGGAGAGACAGAGTGGGGTGGACACAAAGTTAAAGAAGGATTAAAACGAGTGCAATCCCTTTCTATCTAGGTCAAAAGGTATTAACTTAGGGACATAAAATGTATTATGTAGAAATTGAGTTTCTCTACAAATTCTCACCATCAGTTTATTGCATTTCAAAGTATAACCCTTCAGACAATAATTATAATTATGTGGTTGGCTGTTAATTTGTCAGAGTGTTCAAAAGAAACAAATAGACACAGTGATGACTCTTTAAAGAGTCTCTCCTTGCTTGCCTGTTGGAGAGAGCAGAAATCAGACACACTTGACTTCAGTAAGGCCTCTGGAGTTCGGGGCACTTAGGGAGAATAAATTGATATCACACATCTTTAGAGGCATGCCCGAGACAGGGCAGGAGGGAGCGCCCAAGCTCACTGATGACACTTGTCTTCTGGAAATGATCTCATTATAATAAGTATATATTTAATTGGTTAGTAACAGTCAATCATATTTTCCCTTTAAATAGTTTACAGTGCTTCTTTATTCTTAGAACTGGGCTATTACAGAAAGGGAAGGCGAGATGAATTATTATTAAAGCTAAAGAAATAATTATTAACGGCTAAAGGCAGGATCTCACGCTGTCCAGACTGGCTTCAAACTCATTATGTAGTTGAAGATGACCTTGACCTTCCGATTCCCCCACCTCTGCCTCCCAAGTGCTCGGATCACTAGCGTGTGAGGGCTTCATGCACAGGAGGTGAGAACTCCTAACCGAGCTCCACCCTCAGACCAAACGCTGAATTTGTTTCTTTGAGACTGGGCCTCACTATGTAGCCCAGGCTGGCCCCTAGCTCACGATCTTCCTGCCTCAGCCTAGAGCTGATCTTTATTGAGTACCTACTATGTATAGAACACTGGTTTGCTTTTTGAGACAGAGTCTCACTATTTGGAACTGGCTAGCCTGGAACTTGCTGTGGAAGCCCGGCTCATACTCATCCGCCTCTGCCTCCTTCATGCTGGGATTAAAGGCATACACCAGTACATCAGGGAGGACAGTCTCCAGAACTTTGTATGTATCCATTCAGGTGATTCTGACAGCCCCATACCAAAGATACCATGATTATCCCTATTCGTGGGATTGAACCAACTTGCCCGATGTCACATGGCTATCAAGTGGCAGACAAGATCTGAACCAATCCTGAAAGCACAGCCATGGGTAGTTCTACATGAAAACTAGGTGCCAGTCAGCCCTAGTCATTTCACTGAACCTGGGCAATCTATCTCCCTCCATCCTCAGAGACCCAGGGAACCACAGGAGCCCTCTTAATCCTGACCCTTCCACCCCCCACCCCCCCCCCCCCCCGGGACCATTTAGGTAGTTAATGGGAGAGCAACAGCTTTCCTTAAACATTGCTTTAGATTTTGATCTCAGGGCCATTTAAAACTCTTTGAGCTTTCATTTTGAAAACATTCATTCTTTAATCCCTTTTACGGATTATGAGGTCACGGGGGCAAGAAAAGGCCAATTTCCTCCCAATTCTACATTTTCAGTCCTGCACTAATGCATCTATCTGTCTGGTGCCTCGTGAGGAGGCAGGAGAGTGGGATCCTATCCCTGGCCTTGGCGGGGGGTGGGGGGGGGTGGGGGGGGGTGGGGGGGGGTGTCGGGGACGGACGGACAGACACGACGACTTCCTCCTTCACCACAGACCCGCCAGGCAGTACTTGCTGGGAAAGGTGTTCCCACTGGACTCCTTGCTGAGAGCCGTGCTCCGTCCTCTTGATTTAAATGACAAGTAAATACAGACAGGCTAAACTAAGGTGACTATCTGGTAGCTCTGAAGGAAACCTTCTAATTACAGTTTGGCAATGGGGCCACAGGCAGGAACACACACACACACACACACACACACACACACACACACACACACACACACGCACGCACAGCCAACACTAAGATGGAAAGTTCCCAAGAGGAAGCCCCCATGGACAAGACACCATGGCCTCACGTTTGCAACAGTGGCAATCCCCAGCCCTGGAGCTGCTTCCCCTTGCTGACAGAGGCTGGACTGTCATCTGCCACACTCAAGGGACTCCACTGCGCTGACTCTAGGGATACCAGACCTTCCAAATTTTCCTGAGGTTCGGTTTAAGACACCACTGGAGGAGAACAAGCCGGCCTGGCAGTAGTGGTTCAGATTATTTGGAATCATTTCATCTTTGAAGACGCTCTCTCCCTTTCTTCTCCTCTTCCTCTCTCCCTTCCCCTCCCCCTCTCTCATCGGGGATCCTGACACCGAGAGCTGAGGATGCTAGCCATGGATATGCTGAGCCATATTCGCAGGCTTCATTTCTTTTAAAAAGTTATTGGAATAATAATAATAATAACAATAATAATAAAGGTACTACCTATTCCCACACCATCAACTCTACCTCATGTCTGATCTATCAGGAGAATCACCACGAAACTACTTCCTCTTGTCATTTTGAAACAGGTTGATCCCAAGAGCCACCCCCCACTGGCCTCCCGCTCAGGATCCTGAAGCCTCTTCCCAGCCATGGCACCCATCATACCCCACAAGAACAAGTGCTTATACCCTCACACATCACAGGCCTTCCAACGCCATGTTCCTTGTTCTCCCCAAACAACCTGACTCACCTGTCTCCAACTACCTAGTGTACTTTTAAGGTAGCCCTTGTTTTATCCTCAGCCTTTGTTTAAAAACAAATGTTAGTGTCACTGCCTTAATTGGAAATCTGGTTTCACTGACTCTGCGTAGAAGGCAGCCATGAAAATAAATGCAGCATGTTCTCAGCCCCTGGCCATTCTTTCTCCCTGAGGCCTCCAGGGGCTGAGAAAGAGATGCCTTCTTTCTCACTGTGAGCAAAAGCTCCATCGCCCATCATGCTTACCTGCTCACCTGCACTCCACCCCACAGAGGCCTTGTTCTCGCTCTCAGACAAACATAAGGAGCCTCAGCATACACACACCCCCCAAGGATTCTCTGCGGCAGCCTCAGTCCTTAGTGCAGCTCAGGCCACCTCACCAGGCCTGGAGGCTAATTCCTGTCTTCCCCTTCTAACTGCAAGCTCTGCCTCTGCCACCCACCCATCAGAGCTCCCTAGGACAGCTGTAACTCCCTCCCTGGCCTTCCTCGGCTTCCCACATCTGTTCCTTCAGGAGCTGTAAATTCCCACCAGGTGCTGAGGGTTCTCCTGCTCAAAGGTCTGGCTGGGCCTGTTTTCCTGTTCCCAGGACCATGGCCCTTCTCCTGCCCGACTTGCTCCGCACACCCCGCTAGCAGCCTCGCTGTACACTCCTCAGCCGAAATGGTCCTCTCACTTGGGAGACCCCTGGTCTTCCTGGGATGCCTCCTCCTCTCATGACCCTGTGATCTCTCGCATTTCTCTCATACTATGTGGGAGGCATTCACATCTGTTGTCTATTGGAGTGTCCGTCACAGGACCACCTCTCCGTGGAATGTTCATACGTATTGACCACGTGGAGATCGTGAGTTCTTGGCGCCAATCAATCCCCACACCCATTCATGACCCGCCCTGTCCTTCATCTTGTCCTAAACTCCTGCTAACGTATCTAACTTATCCCAGCTGTGAAGTCCTGGGTCAGCCCCCACCCTTCCCATAAAGCCACACGAGATCACTCCAGTCCACACACACAACCCACCTCTGTTAAGTTCACTTGTTTGTTAAATGAATGCATGGGAGAGCGCCCACCATAACTGAAGCAGAGACAGAAAACGTCTTTTAAAACTCAAACTCATGGTAATGACTTCTGCCCCCTAAGCGGGAAGGTATAATTCTCGAGCGTGGGGGGAAAGTTTCCCCGTGAGCGTTCTTGTCTTCGGCTAGTAAGAAAAGAAGAGACGACGGGTTCAGACGACCAGGGCTTACAGCTTTGTCTCTGTGGTAAACAGTGAGAACCTAAGAAGGCCACTCTAAAGAAGTTACTTGGCTTGTTGGAAATAAGTGTTAGTTGTGTGTGTCACACAATTAAATGTCTGTGCCGTGCATGCCACAAAGTGACTGAACGTGCAAGCGTTAGGAGGGGTGGGGGTGGAGGATTCAGAAAAACAGCCAACAGTCATAGGGGTGGCCCAGATAGAGGGCTCCGAGGGTGGCAGGCCAGGCACCCACACACCCATGAAGGTCTCTGAAAGGGGGTGGCCCAGGAGGGGTCGGACTGGTGGCTTGAAACCTCGGCTGAGGCCTGCCAGGGTTTAAGCTCCAATTGTTTGCTGCCGCGATGACTAGACTGAGCTGTGAGTAGAATGGCTGCAGCTGAAGGCCGTGGAAGACAAGAAGAAGAGCAAGGTCTGGTGGCCCCACAACCACACAGCCTCAGGGAGCGCTGAGCCCCGGGCCTGAGAACCAGGGAGTGGACTGAACTGCCTTTGAACTTGTAAGAGCCTCTGGAAGGCAGGCTCTGAGCTGCCGCTGGGGGCAGGGTACACTCCAGCCAATTTTTAATCTTCAAGGACGCAGGGCATCAGCTGACACTCAAGTCACAGGGACCTGCTCTGCACGCCTATCATCTTGGCTTATTGACTGTGTTCCTGACTACACCGCACGTTCTCTGAGGCCAGGCACTGCGTCTGACTTCTTCTTCCTCCATTACCAACTGTGGTGATATGTTGTGTACCCTAATAAACTTGCCTGAGGATCAGAGGACAGAGCCAGTCACTAGATTAGACATAGACAGGCCAGACAGTGGTGGCACACACCCTTAATCCTATCACTCGAGAGGCAGAGATCCATCTGGATCTCCGTGAGTTCCAGGCCACACTGGAAACAGAGCCAGGCAGTGGTGGCACACACCTTTCATCCCAGTACTGGGAAGCACACATGCCTTTAATTCCAGGAAATGATGTCTGGGCAGAGAAAGGTATATAAGGTATGAGGAAGCAGGAACTCACTCTCTTTAAGCTGAGGATTTCCTAGAGGTAAGAACTAGTGGCTGGCTGCTCTGCTTCTCTGATCGTTCAGCTTTCATTCACCCTGTTACCTGGCCCTGAGTTTTTTTGGTTTTTGTTGTTTTTTTTGTTTTTAAATTAAAAGGCTATTTAAGATTCAAACAACAGCCAATGACAATGCGCTCAATACTGAATTGCTTCCCCAACTCCGCCCCCACGTCCCAGACAGGGTTTCTCTGTGTAACAGCTCTGGCTGTCCTGGAACTCACTCTGTAGACCAGGCCGGCCTTGAACTCAGATCCAGTGCTGGGATCAAAGGCGTGCACCACCACCCCAACACCCCCCACGCCCGCTAGACTCGCTTTTTAAAAAAGATGTATTCTCTATTTACTTGTTTATAGTGTGTGGTGTGGTGTGTGTGTGTGTGTTCACGTCCATGTCATGTCACACGTGTGGAGGTTAGAAGACAACTTTTGGGAAGTCAGTTCTCTCCTTCCGCCTTGTTTTAGTCAGCCTGTCTCATTTCTGCCACTGTCCAGTACATTCATCAGCCAACTTTCCTGACTCTCCACAGGAGTGCTAGGATTGCAAACGCCGGACACCACATCCACTTTTTACCTGGGTTCCAGAGGTGGAGTCGGGTTGTCAGGCTTGCCTGGCAAGTGCTTTTATGTGCTGAGCTATCTGTCTTAGCCGGGGTATCTATGGCTGTGATGAAACACCATGACCAAAGCAAGCTGGGGAGGAAAGGGGTTATTTACTCCTCTCACTCTTCCACAGTGCTGTCCATCACTGAAGGAAGTCAGAACAGGTGCTGGCTGTTCTAAAGTCAGACAGGGCAGGATCCTGGAAGCAGGAGCTGATGCAGAAGCCATGGAGGGGTGCTGCTTACTGGCTTGCTCCTTGTGACTTGCTCAGCCTGCTTTCTTACAGAACCCAGGACTACCAGCCTGGAGATGGCACCACCCACAATGGTCTGGGCCCTCCGACACCAATCATTAATCAAGAATACACTCCATAGATGTGCCCACAGGCTAACCTCATGGAGACATTTTCTTGATTAAGATTCCCTCTTCCTGCTGGGTGGTGGTGGCTCATGCCTTTAATCCCAGCATTCTGGAGGCAGAGGCAGGAGGATCTCTGTGAGTTTGAAGCCAGCCTGGTCTACAGAGTGAGTTCCAGCACAGCCAGGGCTACACAGAGAAACCATGTCTCAACTGCCTATCTCCCACCCCACCCCACCCCACCCCACAAAAAAAGATTCTCTTTTCCCAGATATGTCTAGGTTTGTGTTGAGTTGACAAACCAATCAGCACACCATCTTTTTGAACTTGTCTCACTTGCATGGAACAGAATTTAACATCTCACCTATTTGAAGTGTTCAGTTCAGCAGTACGGCATGTGTTGGCAGTATTGCGTGTTCATCAGCACTGTCTCCTTAACTCTGCTTTCTGAGAGATGACTCTATACCCATAAAAGAACTCCAGGTGTGGTGAGATGGTTAAGAACACTGGCTGCTTTCCCAGAGGACTGGAATTCAATTCTCAGCACCTACATGGCAGATTAGAACTGTCTATTACTATATTCTCAGAGGATCCAATGCTCTCTTCTGGTGTGCAGATGTACATGCAGACAAAACACCCATATACATAAAAATACATTTAAAAAAAAGCCAGGTGATGGGGCACGCCTTTAATCCCATCACTCAGGAAGCAGAAGCAGGTGGATCTCTGAGTTCAAGGCCAGCCTGGTCTATAGAGCACGTTCCAGGACAGTCAGGGTTACACAGAGAAACAAACAAACAAACAAACAAAAAAACCAACAAAAACCCAACTCCATTCCCTTCCCAAAAGGACCCTAGCAGCCTGTCTGTCTTAACAATCTTGACTCCTCTAAAGTACCTCATGTAAGTGACATTATATGGTTTTTGTCTTTTTTGTGTGTATGACTTGTTTATTTTACTTACATAATGTCCTCCAGGGTCGTAGCCACCTTCCTTTTTAAGGCTGAATATCATTCCATCTCATGCTATAGAGCACACTTTTCTTCTCCATTCACCCACTCAGCCAGCTTCTCCATTTTAGCAATTGTGTGCAATGCTGCTGGAAGTGTAGTCTACAAATACCTCTTGGACTGCTCTGTAGTCTTTCTAGTATCTATCTAGAAATGGGCGTGCTGGAGCCTCTGGTAATTCTATTTGTCATTTTCTGAGGAAGTACCATCAGATTTCCACAGTGGCTAGGCCTTTTCTTATTTCTACCAGTTTTTCCACCCCACCCCACCCTCACTGATACCTGGGTTGGGGTTTTTTTTTTTTTTTTCCTTTTTTGGTTTCAATAGCCACCCTGGTGTGTGAGGTAGCATTTCTTTGTAGGTTGTTTTTTAAGGGGGGAGACTGATACTGAGATAGGGGCTCTCTATGGAACTTGGACTGGCCTGGAACTGAGCTCTTGCCTCTGCCTTGGGTTCTGAGGTTACCGGCTGTGCCTCCACGGCGAGCTCTGTGGTTTTGCTTTCCGTTTCTCTAATGATTAACGAGGGTGAGCATCTTTTCATGTATTCGTTGCTCATTTGCACATACTATCTGGCAAACTCTCAAACACTGTGTTCATTTTAAAATTAGGCTGCTTGGTTTTTTTTTTGTTCTTTATTTTTGTGGTTCTCTATATATTCCAGATGTTAGTACCTTATCAGATACATGATTCGTAAATATTTTCTCTCATACTGGAGGACTGTAGTTTTATTCTTTTTTTTTTCTTTTTTTAGACATGGTTTCTCTGTATAGCCATCACTGTTGGATTGTAGTTTTATTCTTCTCGTCCTTTCTTTCTTCTTTTCTTTTCCCAGTTGAGTCTCACTAAACAGTTGCTGGCCTGGAATTTACTGTGTAGATAGACTAAGCTGGCCTCAAACTCACAGCTATCCTCCTGCCTCCGCTTCTTAGGTGCTGGAATTACAGTCGTAAGCCACCGGGCCTGGCTTGTTACTTTATCCATAGTGTCTTTGTTTTGTTGTTTGGTTGGTTGGTTTTTTTTGTTTGTTTGTTTTTTGAGTAGTTTGGGTTTGATTTTTGAGGCAAAGTTGAAATTTTTAAAGATTTTAATATAGATTTAATCACAGCTGTTGAGAAGAAGAGTCTTTTGATGCACAAAAATTTTAAATTTCATCAAGGCCAACTTGCTGTTTTTCTTGTTGTTGCCGATGCCTTTAACATCAGAGCCGTGACATCCCTGCCAAGTCTAACTCACAGCTTAGCACCAAACTGATTTGGGTCTGCTAAGAGAAGGATGAAGGTTAATGGTTCATATGTGCCCCCTTTACCCAGCACTCAGACACAGACACACATGGAGACACAGATACACACAGACGCACAGGCACACACACCGAGACACATTTGGAGACTCAGGCCTAGACACTTAGAGACACACAGGAGACACAGACACACACCCAGCACATGGAGTGTGAATGTTCCACCCGAGCCTCCAAGCGCCCACCCTGAGTGCGAGCCAAGTTCACCAGCAATGTGCCCTTTCTGGACAACCTTGGACCAAAGCAAATCAAATCAAAAAAAAAAAAAAATCAAATTGATTTATTTGTGTGTGTGTGTGTGTGTGTGTGTGTGTGTGTGTGTGTGTGCCATAAGACAAGCTTCTGCTTCCCTCTGCACCTTCCAATCAACCGCTCAAGGGGCCACAAAGCAATCTTTATGGCTGTCATACTGGCCGAATTGCAGTACAAATAAGACTGTTTCTAAATAATTCCCAAACCGTTCAGATAGGAAAGGCTATAATGGGCCAAGACTGGCATCAACTGGGGAGCCCGGCAAGGAAAGATTGCCAGAGGCCTTTGTAACTGCCTCTGTGGCTCTGCTGGTCTGGAACCAGCTCCAAGTCAAATACATGTGCAAAGAGGACACTCAACACTCCCTTGGTGGGCCAGCCCAGCAGCCCTGCTGCCTCCGCTGGGCAGATAAGGAAGAAAGGCAAAGAGAAGCTAGGAGCCTCATGGGAACACCTCCTGGAGTCAAGGATTAACCCCGCCAGGCCAATCCCTAACTCCTGACTTCTTACAGGCTCCAAAGTACTGAACGTCTGCCAAACAGGGGTTTTTATGAGCTTCCAGAGAAAAGAGATTCTGTAGGGTATACTTTCATTCTAATTAGAGTGTGGGGCTTTGTGGGTGCACAAGGTATCCATCAGCTTCCTGCCTTAGGTTCGTTTACTTTTCACACACACACACAAAATCTAAATTAAATTAAGCCGGGCAGTGGTGGCACACACCTTTAATCCCAGCACTCAGGAGGCAGAGGCAGGTGGATGGATCTCTGTGAGTTCTAGGCCAGCCTGATTTTCAGAGTGAGTTCCAGAATCACCAGGGCTGTTACACAGAGAAACCCTGTCTCAAAAAGCAAATCAAATAAAAAAAAATCAAATTGATTTATATTTGTGTGTGTGTGTGTGTGTGTGTGTGTGTGTGTGTGTGTGTGTGTGTCATAAGACAATTTGAACTTTTGGGAGTTGTCACTCCTTTCACTCTGGGGTGTTGTAGATCTCCCTTGGGTCATCATGCTTGGTGCTCTTACCCTCTGAGCTGTTTCGTCAACCCAACATTGTCTCTCTGTTATTGTTGTTATTTGTTATGTGCCTTGGAAGTCTCAGGAAGTAATATGAAACATTAACTCTGGACTGGGGAGTAGTTCAGTGATAGAGTGTTTGTCTAGCATGGGTTCAATCCCCAGAAAAATGCACACACACACACACACACACACACACACACACACACACACGAGTTGGCTTTTTATAAAATATAGTTCCTTGAAAATTTAGCTAACTTGGGTTGTGATGAGATAAGAGAAGTATAAGTTTGTGTTTGTTCTTAAATTAAAAAAAATAGCCGGGCGGTGGTGGCGCACGCCTTTAATCCCAGCACTCGGGAGGCAGAGGCAGGTGGATCTCTGTGAGTTCGAGGCCAGCCTGGTCTACCAAGTGAGTTCCAGGAAAGGCGCAAAGCTACACAGAGAAACCCTGTCTTGAAAAACCAAAAAAAAAAAAAAAAAAAAAAATATTCTCAGATGCTAAAAGTGACAAATTCCATCCAATTCCTACACAGCAGGAAGAAAAAGCAATTCATAAACTCATTCCAAGCAATTACAAAAAAAGTTAAAACAAAACCCACTTTTGATGTGGAAAAGCACTGCTACTGTAACCCCCTGAGGATGTGAGCCTGGGTGGGGGTAACGTTCTACAGTGAGCCAGTTACCTGAGCACACATGCAAACTGCAGGTCCTCCTGCTGGAGAAGATCAGAAGCCCCAGGGAAGTCTTACCCTATCCCATCCACCTGCCCATCTTTCGCCTTTACCCCCTACCATCTTTCCCAATTGGGATGTACAGCGGTGTGCCATCTAGTGATTATAAAAATCACTGGAAATAACTCCTTTACATGTGTGTATATTTTAGGAAGTTTCTACAATAGTAGGTTTCTATATGGCCTTTTGAAAGACCTTTAATGCTAATTGTCCCTCCCTATAGTCTCTCCTTTACCCTACCTTCCCATCCCCCCTCCATTTAATTTACAGTGATTTTTATTTAATTCTCCTTTTCTATTTTCCTCTTTATTGCTTTATACACTGTATTCTATTTCCCCTTCCTTGGAGAATCCCCTCCTCCGACCTGGTCCCTTACTATGTATCTAATGTCTTTGGGTACTCCAGATCATACACATATATCTAAAGCTTAAAAGCTAGTATCCATATACAAATGAAAACATTTGAGGCTCAGAGAGTAAGTGCTCTTGCTGCTCTTGCAGAGGACCCAGGTTTGATTCCCAGCACCCCTATGGTGGTTTACAATCATCCATAACTCCATTTTCCAGAGATTCTATTCTTCATTTGACCTCAGTGGACATGAAGCATGTATGTGGTATATATACATATATGCAGAAAAAAATACACATAAAATAAGATGCATGAATAACAAATTTTTTTAAAAAGAGAAAACATGCAATGTTTGTCTTTCTGGGTCTGGGTTTCCTCACTCAAGGGGATTGTTTCTAGTTCCATCCATTTACCTGTTAATTTCATTCTCTTTTAACAGCTGAATAATATTCCATTGTATAAATGCACCACGTTTTCACTGTTCATACATCAGTTGATGGACATCCAGGTGTTTTTCAAATTTCTGGCTGTTAGAAAGAGAGCAGCAGTGAACATGGATGAGCAAGTGTCTCTGTAGTAAGATGTAGAGTTCATTAGGTATATGCCCAAGAGTGATATAGAGGGAATCCTGTGGTAAATTGATTTTCAGCTTTTTGAGGAATCCTGCACAGTGAGGCCAAGAGCCTGAGACTAGATAGATCATGAGTCCAGGGGACAATATGCTACTGTTGTTCTGCTAAATGATCATAGCAACCAAACAACTCCTGGTGACCTACTGCTGTACCCATGGATCAGTGACTCCCTCAACCCTTGTCATAAGCTTCCTCTTGCAGAGGCTGGTAATTGACAGGGAGACCCTCAAGTGGACAGTGTGCAGAGAGTGAGGGACTTTGGAGCACTCAGTCCTAAATAGGATGTCTTTTTTTTTTAATTTATTTTTATTTTATGCGCATTGATGTTTTGCCTGCATGCATGTCTATGTGAGTGGGTCGGATCTCCTGGAACTGGAGTTACAGACAGTTGTGAGCTGCCATGTGGGTGCTGGGAATTGAACCCGGGTCCTCTGGAAGAGCAGCCGGTGCTCTTAACCACTGAGCCATCTCTCCGGCATATCTGGATGTCTTTATCAAACTCCTCCTCTCAAGGCTCAGGGATGTATGTGGAAGAGAAGGAGGAAAGATTGTAAGAGCCAGACCGGGTAGACACACACATGAACTCATAGAGACTGTGATGCATGCACAAGGCCTGCATGAACTCGTGCCAGACAAACCCCAGCACAAAGAAGGGGGATGGGTACAAAGTCCCATCCCTAGCCAAGAAGCTGCTTGCTGTTTGTGCCTGCCGGGAGAGGGAAAATCAGTTCTCTTCAGTGAAGTGACACTTCAGTGCAAGGCCCCATGCCCAGGAGTAGCTGAACAATGCAAAACAGAGCCCATGGTGTTTGTGTGTGTATGTGCTTTTTTGGTTTTGGTTTTTTAAAGAACATGGAATTGGATAGGTGGGGAGATCTAGGGGGAGTCAGGGGAGAGGAAAGAGTGTGATCAATGTATATATTGTATAAAATTATTTTAAAAATTAAAAAATTTGCCAGGCAGTGGTAGTGTACACCTTTCATCCCAGCACTCGGGAGGCAGAGGCAGGCAGATCTCTAGGTTCGAGGCCAGCCTGGTCTACAAGGTTAGTTCCAGGATAGCTAAGGTTAGACAAAGAAACCCTGTCTTGAAAAAATAAACACACACAAAATTAAAGACAGAGAGAGAGAAAATGAAGCAATCTCATAGAATCTGAATTTCTCTCGGACCCTGGCTTACAGACCTCACCTCTCAGAGCTCACACATCGCCCTTGAAGAGTGGGATGAAGCTTTTAAACTTGTTTTCCTCTCCTGCTGGAGTTGCTCGTGTTCGTCCTGGGCTGCAGCCATTCTTCAGGCAGGGCAGAACCCCAGCTCTTTCAAGGAGACATCTAACTGCTCCAAAGTTTTTCTTAGGGCCAACGTACTTGATGAGGAGACATTGGCTACTCTCTGGGTGAGGTCCTCGGGACTCCTGCCTCAGTGTCCTTGGAGGCATTCATTTAACCAAGAGGCTTCCCAGGCCTGCTAAGCCCTGGCCCTGTGTTTGGCAAGGGAAGGTTCTAAGATGGGCATTTGTGCTCAGGTGATCATGTAGCCCATTCAGGCTAGAAGCAGTTTCAGGAGTGGGAGCATGCCTCTGGGGTCATTCCCCTCATATGGCCTGCTTTGTCCTGGTGTGACTTGGCTGTCTGATGTCAATCTTGCTAAGCTATTGCTTCCCATTGCTTGAAAATGAGAATAATAATCATAAAACCTGTGGAAGAGGTTATTGAGACCGAAGGAGATTATCCATGAGTGTGCTTGGCATGGAGTCTGTCACACAGGAAATGTTCAATAAAGGTGAAAGGCCAAAATGGTGGCCAACTGTATTTCAGTCACGAAGGGCGGCAAGTGTGTATGTGTGTGTGTGTGTGTGTGTGTGTGTGTGTGTGAGAGAGAGAGAGAGAGAGAGAGAGAGAGAGAGAGAGAGAGAGAGAGAGAGTGTGTGTGTGAGAGAGAGAGAGAGACAGAGAGAGAGGGAGGGGGGGGGAGAGAGAGAGAGACAAAGAGAGAGAGAGAGGGAGGGGGGAGAGAGACAGAGAGAGAGGGGGGGGAGGGGGAGAGAGAGAGACAGAGAGGGGGGGAGGGGGAGAGAGAGAGAGAGAGAGAGAGAGAGAGAGAGAGAGAGAGAGAGAGAGAGAGAGAGAGAGAGAGAGAGGTGGCAGGCAGGCAGCAGGCCTGAAGAATCAAGGGCTAGAATTCAGAGGAATCAGATGTTCAACAGGTCAGACACCTCACCCGGGGCTGAAAATGAGCAGGCTAGAAAGCAGCCTGCCTCCGGACAGGTAACAGCCCAGGAAGAGCCACAGAGGACTGAAGTGCAAAGTACAGAGGGTGTGAAGCAAATCTCCATGGAGTGTTCAGAGCCAAGGCTCTGCCAAGCCTGAGGAGCAGCCATGACCCTTGCCAATGCTAACCAGCCTGAGCAGAGAGAGTGTCCTATGTTCCTTCCACTGACGAGGAGGCTAGAGCTAGCTAAGGACTTAAGGCAGAACAGAACCAGTTTAAACAGGACCATCAGGAACTGGTCTCTCGCTCCCAGAGCCTTCTATTGCGGCCTTATTCCTAGGCTAGATTGCTCTGCATAGTGGCAAAACCCTCCTATAACAACCTCAGGCCCCTCTCTTGAGAGCACTAGCCCAAGTCTTGGGGCTGCCATTCATGGACACACACGCCTGCCTCTGAACCAACCACAGTGACCAGGGGAATGGAATAATCTGATTGGCCCGATCTTGTATCCAGGATCGGCTCAGTTCCATCCATGCTCCTTGAACTGAGAAAGAATTCAGGGTGATGGCGGCGCATGGCTTTGATCCCAGCACTCAGGAGGCAGAGGCAAGTAGATCTCTGAGTTCGAGGCCAGCCTGGACTACAGAGTGAATTCCGGGACAGTCAGGGTTTCTCTGTCTTGAAAAAAATATAATAATAATAATAATAATAATAATAAAATTTTTTTGGGGGGGTGAGACAGGGTTTCTCTGTGTAGCTTTGCACCTTTCCTGGAACTCACTTTGTAGACCAGACTGGCCTCAAACTCACAGAGATCCGCCTGGCTCTGCCTCCCGAGTGCTGGGATTAAAGGCGTTTCAGGGTGCCCACCTATATTTCAGTCACAAAGGGTGGTGTGTGTGTGTGTGTGTGAGTCAGGCCTGAAGAATTTCAGGGGAAAAGGATAAGAGCAAACAGAAGAGATGTCCTCCATCATCCATGTGTGACACTGGCTGTCTCTAGAGCCAGGCTGTCCCTGGACACGTAGTTCTGCTGCAGCCACCAAGGCTTGGTCCTTCGGCAGGGGATTCCGGATTCCCTGTGAGCAGAGTCTTCCGTCATTCCCAGAGATGAAGGACCCCACAGACATGCTTGCTGACAAGACAGCCAGCAGAAGCTGGAGCCAGCATCCAGCTAGACTCCTCTGCTGCCCTCCAGGAAGCTGTGAAGGACAAACCAAAGCAGGAACCTTATGGGGATGGACAGTGGGAGAGGCTCAGACCCCTTAACCATGGCTCTGCAGACCAGCAGCTTCAGCCATGGGCTGAGGCAGCACTGTGGGTCATGTCCCTGCTCTGCCGCTCTGGGCCTAACATCTTCCTGGGTCGTGCTTCCACAGCCAGACACACCCTTCTCTAAGTGTGCATCCCTCTGTGTGCACATCTTCAGCTTTTTTGTTGTTGTTGTTGTTGTTTTGTTTTTTGAGACAGGGTTTCTCTGTGTAGCTTTGCGCCTTTCCTGGAACTTACTCTGTAGCCCAGGCTGGCCTCGAACTCACAGAGATCTGCCTGCCTCTGCCTCCCGAGTGCTAGGATTAAAGGCGTGCACCACCACCTCCCAGCCACATCTTCCTCTTAACACAAATTCTTTGTTCCTTCCCACTCACTCTGTAACTGTGATAGGCCTCAGTGGGCCATGCTCTATACTAGGGTCTAGCCTGTGCCCCAGCAGAGCCTACAACAACATAGGCCTCTAAAAATGTAATGGTCACTGTATGGATGCAGACTCCTCCTCGTCCTTGTCCTCCTCGTCCTCCTCCTCTTCCTCCTTCTTTTAAAATATAGAATGCTTCACAGATTTGTGTCATCCTTGTTCAGGAGCCTTGCTAATCTTTGTATCATTCTAATTTTAATATATGTGCTACCAAAGCAAGAACCATTCTTGTTTATTTTAATGAATGCATTTTTGTTGTGGTGGTGGTGGATTTATTTTTTTCCTCTTCATCCTTCTTGTTTTGTTTTGTATTTTAAGACAGGGTCTCATAAAGCCCAGCTGATCTGAAATTTGTGATTTTTTTTTTGGTCTCCACCTCCCCAGTACTTGGATGACAGACATGTGTCTCTATACCAGACATTGATATGTTGCAGGATGCCGGGGCAGTGGTGGTGCACGCCTTTAATCCCAGCACTTGAGAGGCAGAGCCAGGCGGATCTCTGTGAGTTCGAGGCCAGCCTGGGCTACCAAGTGAGTTCCAGGAAAGGCACAAAGTTACACAGAGAAACCCTGTCTCGAAAAAACAACAACAAAAAAGAAACTAGAAGATGATATGTTGCAGGAATCCTAAAGGGTTTTATAATAAAAACCCAGAGCCAGATATTGGGGTAAATGCTGAAAGATCAGAGAAAGAAAGGAGCAAGCCACAGCCACTTCCATGAAACCTCTGAATGCCTCTGAGTCTTCAGTCTAAAAGGCTTTAGTTCCTGTCTCCTCACGCCTTATATGTCTTTCTCCGCCCAGCCATTTCACTTCCTGTCTCAACCTTCCTAGTGCTGGGATTGATGGCATGTGTGCTTCCCAAATACTGGTGTTAAAGGTGTGTGCCACCACTGCCTGGCTGGCTCTGTTTCCCTCCTAGACTGGATCTATCTCATGGAGCCCAGTGTGGCCTTGAAATCCAGATAGATTGCCTCTGCCTCCTGAGTGCTAGGATTAAAGGTGTGTGCCACCACTGCCTGGCTTCTGTGTTTAACTCTGTGGCTGGCGCTATCCTCTGATCTTCACGCAAGCTTTATTTATTAGATTACAAATATTACCACATTGATACATCTTTCTCTCTCTCTTTCTTTCCTATTTCTTTATTTTGTGGTTTTTTTTTTTTTTTTGGTTTTTCGAGACAGGGTTTCTTTGTGTAGCTTTGCGCCTTTCCTGGGACTCACTTGGTAGCCCAGGCTGGCCTCGAACTCACAGAGATCCACCTGGCTCTGCCTCCCGAGTGCTGGGATTAAAGGCGTGCGCCACCACCGCCCGGCTATTTTGTGGTTTTTTAAGACAGGGTTTCTCTGTACACAGCCTTAGTTATCCTGGAACTCATCTTGTAGACCAGACTGGCCTTGAACTCACAGAAATCCACCTGCCTCTGCCTCCTGAGTGCTAGGATTAAAAGTATGAGCCACCACTGCCCATACATCTTTATTTTTAATTGCACACCATACATAAGTGATTCTCCTTATAAAACATCCACAACAGATGGGACCCTCAAGTGGGTCAGCCAGCAAAGGAAACTACCACCAAGCCAGATGATCAAGTTCAGCCCTGAGAATCCATATGGTAGAAGGAGAGAACTGACTCCTGCAATTTGTCCACATACCCACCCAAATAAATGTTAAATTTTAAAAAATATGTCAACAACACACACACACACACGCACACATATAGTTGAAACAACTTTATTTCCTCTTCCTCAGCTAGTTCTCACAAAGAACCCTCAGTTGTCCATTTGGTATACAGCTATTAAAATATTCATATATATTTTATGAATAAAATATTCATATATAAAATATTCATACACATATCACTGGACCTGGTGGCACATGTCTCTAATCTCAGCACTTGGATGACAGTGGGAACTCTGTGAGTTTGAAGCCATCCTGGTCTACATAGTGAGTTCCAGGCCAGCCAGAGCTACATAATAAGACCCTGTCCCGAAACAAACAAAAACACACATAGCCAGTATGTGTGCATACATGTCCTAATGTGGAAGTATACATATATATATATATTATATATATGTGTGTGTGTGTGTGTGTGTGTGTGTGTGTGTGTGTGTGTGTTGACATTTTCTGTTGTTGCTGGGTTTTAAGGCAGAGTATCACGTAGCCCAAGCTGTCTTTAAATGCATCTATGGAGCCTAACCTTGAACTGCCGATCATCCTACTTCATGCTCTGAAATGCTGGGATGACTGTATTACCACTACATTCATCTTGTGTTGACTTCTTTTAATGGGTCCAAAGGGTGCCGAGTGAGCTAGCTCTCTTCAACCTCGGCCTCTAGGAACTCAACCCCCAGCCAGCTCAGTCCACTGGACAGAAGGCTTCAGCATTTCTTTTCATAGTTATTAGTCCAGGAGTCAGCAAACCTTGTCTATAGGGTGCCTGGTTGTGAATATTTTAGGCTTTGAAGGTTTGTGGTCTCTGGCAACTAATCAAGCCTATCATTAAGAAAACAGCCATTGACAACACATAATAAATAAGTAGGGCTATATGTCAATAAAACTTTATTTGTAGACACGAATTTTAATTTTGAGTACTATGACACTTCAGTACTAGGGATTGAGCCTAGGGCCATGTGCCCGTTAGGCAAGTGCTCTACCAGGCCGTGTCTCCCAACTGACCACTTTTGATTGTTTATCAACTACTGAAAACTCTAAACAGCATTCTTATCGATGACTATACCATGACAGGCAACAGGCTGCACTTGACGTGGAAGCTGTACTTCGTTAACGTCTAGTCTACGCATTAAACACAAGCAAGCTAATAAGATGCCCAGACACTCTCACTGCCCAGTTTCTTCTGCATGTGACAGGAGGAACCCATTGTGTGGATTTGTTGTGGAGACCACGCAATACCCATTCACACAGGCATCCTCCTTTAGTCTCCGGCCATCTATTTCACCATAATTCCTCAACCCATCACTGACTGAAGGACACTGAAGCTATTGTGGAATGTGTCGTTGTAAAACTCTGCGTCTATTTTGGGTCTTTTCTGAGACATAGACAGCACACCACGTCACTTACCTACTTTAGGTATAAAACTCAGGGTGAGTGTATTTACAGATTTGGGCCTTATCTGCCGAACTCCATACCCCTCAGCTGTGTCCCGCCCCGTATCCTACCAGCTCCAGTCCAGCATGGCTCAGCTTTCTGTGTCTGTAGATATGCTTGTTTGGGGCATTCAGATAGATGGACTCATGCAGAGTGTTTTGTGAGTGGCGTCTCACTTAGGAGGGTTGTCAAGATTTGTCTGCGAATCACGTCTCTGCTCTTTATTTTTTTTTTTTTAAGCTGAATGAGCAAGATTCCACTTTGTGACTATGCAGTTATTTTATTTACCCATTCATCCATTTGTGGACATTTAGATTGTCTCATACTTTGGATTATTACAATAATGTTTCTATGAATATTCATGTATGAGTTTGTGTTCGTATTAGTGCTTGCTATACATCGTGGAGTGGAATTAATAGGCTGTATGGTAATGATTTTTATTTTGCTTTGTTTGAAATAAGGTCTCATGTGGCCTACAATGGCTTCCAGCTCACTATGGAGCCAAGGATGACCTTGAACTCGTGACTTTTCTGCCTCCACCTCCTCCGTGCTGGGATTTCAATTGCATGTCACATATATGGTAATTCTGTGCTTAGCTGTTTGAAGGACTTCCGGGCTGCTTCCCTAAGTGGTTGCACTATTCTAGGTTCTCATTTAAAATACGTAAGCTTCCGGTTTCCAGCCCCACATCACTGTCCTCGCCTGTCTTTCCTTTCTGTATAACCATCATGGCGGCTAGGAAGCTTCTCACGGTGGGGGTGTGAGAACCAACGATATTCTGAGACCCGCTTTTTTCCCGAGTAGCCCTGGGGAAGTTTTCCATATCATCCCATACTCCATGTCATTACACACATCTCCTGGTGGCTGGCTGCTGACTGCCCCCAATCAGCACAAACACCACCAGCACACCAATGAGGGGCCTTGCTTTGCCTCTTGTATACAGGGAAAACAGTTTGATTCCTTTTTCAATTTTTGATTACGTTTATTCACTTCTGTACTTATTTGCTGTGTGTCCATGTGTGGAGGTCAGAGGACAATGTGCAGGGGTCAGTTCTCTCTTTCCACTATGTGGGTCCCAGAGATCAAACTCAAGTCTTCAGGCTTGGCAGCAAGCCCCTTTCCCCACTAAGCCCTCTCACTGGCCCAAGGGAAGCCTTTTTGTTTGTTTGTTTGTTTGTTTTTTGGTTTTTCAGAGACAAGGTTTCTATGTGTAGCTTTGGCGCCTTTCCTGGAAATCGCTCTGTAACCCAGGCTGGCCTCGAACTCACAGAGATCCGCCTGGCTCTGCCTCCCAAGTGCTGGGATTAAAGGAAGGCATGCGCCACCACTGCCCAGCAGGAAGCATTTCTTGAAGATAGTTTTTGGAGTTGCTGGATTAAGAGGTACGTTTGTTGGGGCTGGAGAGATGGCTCAGAGGTTAAGAGCACTGGCTGCTCTTCCAGAGGATCTGGGTTTGATACCCAGCACCCTCATGGCAGCTCATAACCATCTATAACTTCAGTTCCAGGGAATCAGACACCCTCTTCTGGCCTCTGTGGGCCCCAGGCACACATACAGATACATGCAAACACCCATATACATAAAATAATAAAATACATTTTAAAAGAGGTACATTTGTCAAAATACGAAAATTCACTCTCTGAGAAAGCCGCACAGATGCGTGGTCCTGCAACAGCGGGTGAGAATGCTCATCCCTGCATGGCAGCCCAGGATAAGAGTCCTTTCACTGGAGCCCCAAACTTCTCATTTCACAGATCAGTGCGATGTGTGGACAGGATCGTGCTCCCACGGTGGCTCTCCCCCTTCACCTCTGTCTGCCTTGCTCACTAGCACCACGCCCAGTTAGAGGGACCAGGTAAATGTTGACGAAATCACCACCGTCTGCTTTTGCCGTCCTCAATGATGAAGACACAGGATTCTAGAATCTCCTCAGTCCTCCAAGATGGTGAACGTCAGACCTCCTGTAGAAGTTGTATTATTCTCTAAGGCTTGAAAACAGATCTCAGGGATCCTTGAGGCCTCATTCCGCAGCAACCAGCATGGCTGTAACCGGTGCAGGGGCAGGAGCACAGGGACACAGGGGTGTGGCAAGCAGGCCTTAGGATCCCAGAAAACAGGTTATTCTGCTAGGACCTCCCCCATGACATCATTGTGCAGCTGAAAAGAAGTTGGGGGCCTGTTAGTGTGATCCTATTATACAGACTGAGAGACTAGTACCCCAATAACTTACTGGAAGTCACAAGACTAAGCAGTGACCTGGCTCTGATTTAGGCCAATGTTCCTTCTGCAAACCTGTGACGTCAGAGGGTTTGCCTGCGGACTTCTCCCCAAGCTCTTCTACCCCTGCTAGAGATGAGGCCTTTCCCAGAAGGCCACGCGAGTAAGCCTGAAATATATATATATATAATAATATATAATATAATATTAACTAATAATATAATTAATATATTATGATATATTGATAATATATTAATATGTAATATATTTATATAATTATATCTAATCAATATATTGTATTATATAATTAATAATAAATAATATAATACAATATGCAATTAATATAATTAATAATATATTATATTAATATAATATATTGTATATATTCATATAAGTGCTTTGCTGGTATGTATGTGTGGCACCGTGTACATGTAAAGATCTGATTTTTAAACCAAACAGCCCTGGATTGAAATCCCAGCTCAGCCACTCAGGTCTACGTTACCATTTGACCCTCCGTGTTTTCCTCTTTGAATTTTCTCTCACTTACCTTCCCAGTTCTGTTTCTACTTAATCATCCCCCTAGTTACATGCCTGTTTGCCATGACCTACCTACCCAGTTACAGTCCTTTTAAACATTACCAACCTCCCAATTTGTCTTTCTCCTAACAATTACCTAACTCATACTTCTATTTCTGTTGATTACACACTTTGCAAGGGTTGTGTCTGATTGAAATGAGAAAAATACAAAAATAACTTTAAAACCATGTCTACTCCCCCCCCCCCATGGTTTTCCCTGTTTTGGGAGAACCAACCCTAAGGGTGGGCAGATTAATTTGTTGCAAGAAGGAAGTTCCAGGTTCAAAAGCCACAGTCACCAGCTTACTGCTGCCTCCACCTTCACAGTTCATTTGAGCCGGTGTGAGTGGCCTCTCCCAAGTCCCTCTTCCCAGGCCATTCTTGGCAGAGCGCCTGCCCACATTCTTGTTCACAGCATGGGGTGAGTCAGGAACTGTGGAGGACAAGATTTCTTTTCCGTGGGGCTTCTAGTGGGGGTCATTTGGGGGAAATTTAGATTCTTTAATTGTGTGTGTGTGTGTGTGTGTGTGTGTGTGTGTGTGTGTATGCCACCTGTGTGCAGGAGCCCATGGAGGTCAGAAAAGGGCATTGAATCCCCTGCTGCTCAAATTACAGGCAGTTGTGAGCTACCCAACATGGGTGCTAGGAGCCAAAACTGGGATCCTCCAGAAGAGCAACAAATGTTCTTAACAACTGAGCCATTGCTTCCAGAACTGGAAACGTTTTCCTAAAGGGACCTCCTTCCTCTTTATCCTGAAAGAATTGATTGGAAGTTTTGTGTGGTAGTGTACACCTGTAATGTCAGTCCTTGGGAGGCTGAGGCAGAAGAATCACAAATTCAAGGCCAGTCTGGCTTATGTGGCAAGGTCTTGTCTAAACACTCAGCTTGTTTAGGAACAGAGTCCTGGCATCAAGAATACTCCCCAGGGAACGGCTGTGGTCTGGGTGACACATGGTAAGAAACATCCCTGTGTTTCTGCAGAACTTTCCAGCTTCAGGGTGAATTTGAGTTCTCACCGGGCTGGGCCTATGTGGTTGCCTTTCTCAACACCTCTGTTCAATGATGATGTCCATCCGAGGACACTCTTGAGGGACTCCTGCTGAACCGGAGGGGACGTCTGTGGGTCTTTTCTCCCCATCATGATCTCCACCTCTGGCAACAGTCCTGGTGTGCCCCCAAAGAACCACTCCCAGCCACCACCCTTGTAATTCCCCTGCATCCCAACTCCAAGGGTAGGGGAGGGCTTGTCACCAGAATCCACCCAGTGGATTCTCTGAGTGCGTGAGGTCTGCTGGCTGGCATGGGGAGGGCATGACCAGGGATGAAGCAACAAGAGATCTGAGTCCCCCTGGCTCCCTTTATCCCTGGCGCCCAGCCCCTTGGAATCCAAAGCTTCTCAGTGCTCTGAGCCAATACCCCCACCCCACACTTATCCTTGCTCATTTTGGGTGGGTATGTGCCATGTGCAGTCAACAGAGGGCTGACCGTGTGGGATCTTAATTGTGTCTCCGGGGCCCTGGAGTGTGACTCCAGCTCATTCCCTGGGTACTTCTTTCATCAGGCCCAACGTTGAGCAGCAGATCCTTAGAGGTCACTTTGTCCCATCCCCTCCTGTGTGAGTGGGGGACTGGGGGCCCTGGGACCAAGGGCTTGCCCTGAGTCACGCATACGACAAAGTCAACTCAGGTATCAGCCCTTGGCTGTGTCAATAACTACACCCAAACCAGTGGGTGATAATGGCAGCGGGCAGTGCCATAGTGCCAGCCAAGGCTCCTCAAGGACACGGCACAGGGCACTTGGCAGCCCTCATCACCTTTCTCTCAATGTCTCAGGCTCTCTGACTGTGGGAGAAGTGACAGACACACACACACACACACACACACACACACACACACACACACACACACACACACAGCAACTGTAGTGGAACCTGTGGCAACAAGGAACGATATGGGAGCCATGATGTCGCCCCAGGAACCTCACCGGCCCAGCTGTCACTGCCAACATTTAGGACACACATTACCTTAGGTTTGTTTTGTTTCGTTTCGATGTTTTTTGTTTGTTTGTTTGTTTTTATTTTTGGTCTGTGCAGTTTTATGTAGGCCAAGGTAGGTGTTTCCTCTTGGGCACCCAAACTCTCTTCCTGAGGAACAAGCAGAAGCGAGTATTGGAAACAAGAGAAGGGCAAGGCCTTCTCCCCTGGGAGACTGTGTCAGACAGGGTTCCTGATACAAGCTCCAGAAACTAAGGAACAGGGGAAGGCCAGGGGGAAGCTTCCCACATTGGTGAGAGACTGGAAGATAAGCCTTGGCCAGCAGAATTCAGGACACAGGAAAAACAGCCGTTGCCTGCATCCTTAAATCAGGATGCTCTACACAGCTCTCCCGAAGGGCCGTCCCCACAAAGCCACTGGCTAGAACCCGTTCTGTTTTCCCTGCCAGACTCAAAGTTCTGGGAAAGAGCCTTTGAGATTACATGTCACCAACAGACTCCCAAGAGGTGAGAGAGGAAGGGTCAGACTCTTGTGAATACAGCTGACGGAAGTCAGAAGTACGGTACAGGAACCAGAATGACCCCCCCCCCCCGCCGCCCCGTTCCAGTGCAGTGGGGAGCAGTCATTTCCTTCTGTGGAATGGGGTGTCTTTAGGAGGAGGAGGAGGCTGTAAGACTCCAATCAAGAGCCCAGAAAGGATCAGAGCTGAGGGACGGCTGCTCCCAGGGACAGTTTGCCACAGAGCCTGGAGCCTGTCCTGACCTGGCTTCCTTTGCATGCTGCTGGCAAGCCTGGAGAAGTACAGGGTGGTTTTGAGTGTATATATGTAAGTAAAGAGCTGGAACCGTAAATGTTCAGGTCTGTGTGGCCAAGGAGTGAGCGTAGCTATACGGGAGATCTCCATTCTTTTTCAAAAACATTCTGAGAAACAAATGCAAGATAACCAAGTATACTATGTGACCAATAAAGCACTAGACTCCATCCCCAGCATCACACACACACACACACACACACACACACACACACACACACACGCACGCACGCACGCACGCGCGTGCACATGCACATGCTGTCCTTAGGATATAGGGACTTCATCTAGGCTGGGCCCACAGGCGCTATTGACTATTTCCAGGCTCCTGTCACCAGGCAACCAAGCTATGTCTTTTCAACAAGGCCCTCATGTGGCAGAACCCAGAGCTGCAGCCCCAAAGATCAGTTTATTCTCCTCTGGATATGGAAATTAAATTAAGTAATCACCCCAGAGTTGCCCTGGGAAAGGGATCCCAAGTTGGGGGAAAGTATTCCCAGAAGTGGTGGGACAGAGTTTAAGTCATCCAATTTGTCTTTTTTGTTGTTGTTGTTGTTGTTTTTTCCGAGACAGGGTTTCTCTGTGTAGCTTTGTGCCTTTCCTGGATCTCGCTCTGTAGACCAGGCTGGCCTCGAACTCACAGAGATCCACCTGCCTCTGCCTCCCGAGTGCTGAGATTAAAGGCGTGTGCCACCACCGCCCGGCCCAATTTAAGTCTTAAAGATTTGTGTGACATAGCATCCTTGGTGAAAAAAGACCCATCAGCATCCATCCTTTGGGTACCACTCTTCTGTTGTCTCCAGTCTACCCAGCTGCCCCCGGAGTCCATCTCATAGCTTTCTGTTGTTCTTGGCTACTAGGACATGCACTACATGGTCACTGCCTTGCTCTCGTCAACGTAAGATGCCACTGTCAGCCGGGCACTGGTGGCGCACGCCTTTAATCCCAGCATTCGGGAAGCAGAACCAGGCAGATCTCTGTGAGTTGGAGGCCAGCCTGGGCTACAGAGTGAGTTCCAGGAAGTGGGCTGTCAGACTGCCGGGGCTTGGTGGGACCCGGAGAGAAAACTCTCCAGCTACAATCTTCGAATTGCTCACCTGAGGACCTTGCTCATTGGTTGAATGACATTAAGGCTATAGGAGCCCATAAAAGAAAAACAGCAGTAAGTCCAGCAGGAAGGTTTCTGGCTGCAATAATGGCTTTTTTTTTCTCTCTACAGAGTTAGGGATCAAGGTAATAGGGTTCTGGTTCAGAAGAACAATTCATCTCTAAGACAGCATCTTTCTGTGCAGCTCAGGCTGGCTTCAACCTGTGACCATCCTGTCAGCTTCCAGAATTCTGGGATTATAGGCATAAGCCACCATGCCTGGCTGAGAAACAGCTCTTAAATAACCTCTACGTGAGTGTGTCTGAGTGTGTGTGCCCAAGTGTGTGTTCACAGGTATACACGTATGTGTCTACAACTCCCAACTTTGTGTGCTTCTGGATCTGTCTCAG